>NC_134577.1:128131228-128396228 GCF_050947875.1 Dermacentor variabilis | reverse complement strand
TAAATTTTAAGCAGTTGAGGGGCGCGATCGGAGATCACTCGAAACGAGCTTTCTGTTTGCGTTCAGTTTCGCCTCACGCGGTTTTGCAAATACAGTTCGTTTCACCCAACCTCACCTCGGCCGGGCCGACTCGCCTGCCGCCAGCCGCGGTCCTCATCCTACGTATTCGTGAGCGCCCACCAGAAATGGGGTGGTTCTCATAAACTGCCCATTTTGCACAAAACTCTGCGCTCCATTTAAAAAAATACGGGCGCGAAAGACAGATAGAAATGTAGGTGACCACGACCGGACACGGTACTGAGCTCTGTTCACTCTGTTTATTGCGCTCTTAGTACCAATAATTTCGAGCATCTACTTTGTATTTTAGTTTGTGACGTTCTGGCTGCCTATGTGATATTATTAGAGCTTCGTTAGGTTCAGAGCATAAGGCGATAATTGCCATAAAGCTTGCTATACAACTAAATTGCACCAAGTTACAAACAGCGCTCTAGCGCTGAAGGAAGAAGAAAACATGCGCTGGCTCATTGAACGGACGCGTGAACATGTTGTGAGTGACCACTGCTTAAGCATAATATTTGTGACGAAGAAGACAGGCGTGTGCTTCGGGCACATCGTCAAAGCCTCGCTCGATGGTAGAGCTCGCGAGCTTGGCGCCTCGCGCTCGATCAACCGACTTGCCTGTATGTCGTTCTGGCTTTGTGATTAAACCACGTTGTGTATTGGTGGAGGTTGCTACGCTTTCCCCAACCCTGGAAATTCGCTGTCAGAAGTTGCCGCCCATCATGCATGACGACGCAAACCAAACACCATCGCCGGTCTCGCCCACCCTTCTATGTTCCGGCGCGTTGCGTCAACGAGATCCAGCCACAGAGTTTCTTACCATGTTACCTGGAGGGGAATCTGGTGCTGCTGCGCTGCGGTATGCATGAGAATGCCGCTATATTGTGACTTCGGATTGGCATCGTTCTCGGAGAGCCAGGACACCTTGAAGACGTGCCTGGCAAGTACGGTTCCGTCCATCACAATGATCCGTTTTCTACTAAAACAGAACATAAAAAGCTGTTTAACTTTATTCCTACACGAAAGCATGTTTTGTTTAACTATGAGAACTTGTTATTGCATCTACAGTCTGTTTCACACTTAGGGGAAATCTCGGAGCGCATTGCATCGCGATGCGGCGAGCGCTTGAGTCAGGCGGCGGCAGCAGCTCGCACAGGCGCTCGACGGGCGGGATCTTGAACGGCGTCATCTGCTACGGCGGCGCGCGCTGGCCAAATTGTCGGGAAGCGTGCTACTGACGGGGGCAGTGCGTGGATTTTATCGTTACTGCGTGAAATGAGCCGGTACTCTTTACTGACCGTTGTGCGACGCCCACTGATACGCCTCGAAAGTAAGTTCATCGCTGAAAGGTGCAGGGAAATCATAGACGATGTACTGATTCCATACGTTCTTGACGGTGCGTTCCCGGAAGGTGACTATGGTATATTCCAACACAATAGGCCGCCGATCCACACTGCTCGTGTTGTGCAACTGCTCAAAGAGCGCGCCGTCATTCTCCTGGAGTGACGGCCCCAATCCTCGGGCGTTAACATCATTTAAGATATCTGGGGCTCGTTGAAAGTATCGCTGTCACACAACCCTCACTATCAGTCGCCTGAGAATAGGCTTTGGTCCACCATCGTCATCGTCACCATCGTCACCATCGCCACCATCGTCAGCGAATTAGACGTGCTGCGAATGAACACGTCACTGACCAAGTCACTCTACACTTCACTGCCTTCCAGGATGAGCGCTGTCATCCCTTCCGCTGGGGACATGATGAGATACTAAGGGAAGTTCAGGGCGTGACGCGTCTAATTCCCCGCCGGCGGACAGGGTCTGTCTGGTGTAGTGAATTATTGTCGATAAAAATAACTTACAGCTCATTGTCTTAATCTAAAGCATTCCTTTATTCGTATCCGTTTGTTTCGTCGTGTTCAACTCGCATAGTTATCATGGTTGGGTGCTTTGTTTTCTTTTCGAGTCAAATAAAGACTGAGCATGTTGCGCGCACATCTTGGTGCGTCTTGTCACTGCATATTACGGTAGCACACACACTGAAGAAATATACGTGCACACGCTCAGTACCCCGGTTTTTCGAAAGAACAAATAAGGCATGCTGTCAAAAGAAGTTTATGGAACTCCCTTATCGTGGATGAGGGCTCAGAGTTTGACGTGGCACAACGTTTAGTGAAGACTATCAGCTCAGTCCCCGCAGTAACGATGAAGTCAGTGCACTGCCCCTGACAGTAGCAAGCTTCGCAACAATGCGGCCAGCGCGCGCCGCCGTAGCGGACTACACATATCACGGCTCGCCCCCAAAGGGGCCCCTGCGAGAGCTGCTGCCGCTGCCCGACTCCAGCGCTCACCGCATCGCGATGCCATGCATTCCGAGTTTTCCCCTATGTGTGAAATAGACTGTACAATTATATGAAACGTAAAAAGTATCAGCGAGCCGCTAAATTTGGAGGATAGATGGCAAGGTTCGGGCTAGCTTTAGGACAGTTTGTCGTCTATTGCTGCTTTTCTTCGCTTTGTTATGCATTGTAAGTGAGTAAACTTCACTGGAAGATGTAATATCTGTGAATGTAAACATCTTATGAAGATTTTATTTTAGGGGTGTGTTTTTGTGCAGCCATATCCAGGTTTTAGGCACAACACCAGTCAACAGAAGCCTCGCAGACTCATCTACCGTCATTACAATGACGGCAGAGTGTCCCTTAGGGAACTCCCATAGATGGTGACGACACATTTCCCTCAAGGTGTTATAGTCAGAAACTTTATGGATCCAGCAATCTTCACTGGCCCCGACGAAAACGACGTCGAAGACTGGCTCTGATCCCATGAACTCGTACGTGAGTGCCCACAACAAATGAGACGATACTCATAAATGGATAATGCGGTCTTCTACCTCACGGGCACCGCGAACGTGTGGTTCCGCAACCACGAATGTGACCTTCGCACATGGTCTGACTTCAAGATGAGCTTTACGCAAGCTATCGATTGCCCCGCGGTGCGAAACCTTCGTTGCGAAGAGCGCTTGCGCATTCGTTCCCAACAGCCCGGTGAGAACCTTCACAAACATATAGAAGACGTTGTCGACATTTGCAAGCGCGTCAATGCATCAATAACCGTATCGGACAAGATCTGTCATATTTTGAAGAACATTGAAGCCAACGCCTTCAAATGTCCCTATCGAAAAACCCACAAACCATCGTCAAATTTGCGGACGTTTGTCAGAGTTTGATGAACTCCGGAGGCAACGTCTCCTGACCGGGTGTTCTTCAACGCAGGGTTTCTCGGTATGAGCTTAACCGCTCTCGGTATGAGCTTAACCGCAGCTCCCAACCACAGCCTGCGAGATCAAGGAGTTCTTTCGTGCCGAATCCGCTCGCCAGCTCTCTTTACTCACTGCTGCTCAAACCCTACACCATCTTCGACTCCAAGCCACAGGCGATGCAGGAGCAAGTATCTGATGCTATTGCGTCTCCGCGTAAACCGCCGTCGGTGCTGTACCTACAACTAGCGCTGAAGTTGTATCGCGGACGCAGCCGCCGACGTTCTCGCTACCACTGCCTGCCGTAACATCATGTCGACGTCTTCCCGAGTTTCCCACCAGGTTACCAGCCAACACAAGACCATGGAACACGCCCGACAATCGCCCAATATGCCTCCATTGTGGTATTCCTGGTCATGTAGCACGCTCCTGTAGACGTCTCTGATGGCTTGCCCGAGCTGACGAACCTGTATACTCTTATGCCTCTCCAATTTTTTTATTCTCGTCATCTCCTGAATCACATCACACTTCTCCACGCTCCGCCAATCCATCCGCTTATGACTGCTGCGCGCTAACTCCACAATGCCGTTCGCTTTCCCCAATGCATCGTCGTCCGACTCCTACCGAAGAGGAAAACTAGTCGCAGTATTTCTCGAGACAAGAACTGCGTCTGCGTCGAACAGCTATAGGGCTCGCTTTTCGCCTACGAGCGTTTTCGAAGTATCTGCAGACGGAATTGTTGCACTTGCAATAGTCGACAAAAGAGGTGCCATTTTTGTAATTACTGAATAATTTTTTCGCTCGCTAAGAGAAGTAATGACGCCCTTGTTTGCCCTGTCGCACCGTACAGTAAGCGCAGAGCACATTACCCCTGCTGCGGCATGCACTACCCGCATCAGCATTCAAGGACTCACGTACACAGTAGGGTTTGTTCTGTCTTTTTGCTCACACTACGTCATCTTGCGGTGGTATTTTGTTTCCGATCACAAGGCCGGTATTGACTGTTCTCGCGCCGAAGTCGAATGTTCACCACTTCCTGACGCCCAATTAAATGATGCTGATGATTCCGCCGAAAAATTGCTCGTTGCTGATAACACTGCGATAACTCCGCACTCATCTATGATTTCGAATGCCTGCTTCAACTGCGTTACAGATGTCATTGTCCTTTTAGAATGCGGCTCTTCCGCGCGCGTTCCTACGGCGAGCGTTGACGTTGTCCTTCGTAACCAAGCAATCAAACACAGCGAAGGATGAACGCGAACGCGAAACGTAGAAGGAACGCGGGAATGACAGGCGAATTCAAACTTAAAGCAGAAACAAAACAGCCATGAAAGGACTGCATAAACGCAGGGGAAGGCTACAGTAACCTTCACCTTCAGAAAGACCGTAGTCCTGAGATGTGTTGATATATCAACAGTTTGGCAACACTTCATTTGCATTTATGGGGAAGCAACATTTTTCGACTCTCTTGCCCATTTTTCTAAAAAGCTGCAATGCGCATGAGAACAAAATTTTCGGAACATTCGACCTAGTTCCTCGTAAAAATCTGGATCAAGCAAAATTATCCGCAGGTTATTGACAGTTTCATAAACAACTAAAATGCACGTCGTAGTGGGTGTTGCACTGTGAGAAAAAAACTCTGCCATGCTTTTTTTGTGTACCTACATAGTTGTAGTTCTGGTCGTTTAGAGTACAAATGTCCTTTCATGTGAAAATTTTGAAAGCTCTGCGACTGTACATTTATGAAATGTACATTTATGGAACAAATATATTTAAAAAACGTTAAATATGTTCTCCTAATGCAGCAGAAGCTTGATGTGGGCGAGTTGGTTTAACCTGCTAACAATGTGAACATTGCTAATCTTGTCTTGAGCGCACCATGTAATTCGGGTAAGATATGCCCTATGCGGACAAAAGCACCGAACCATGATCTAAGAAAAATGCAGCGCAGTACAAGAAATGCACTAGAAATGTCGTATATTAGATACCCCTAATTTGCTACCAGGTTTTTAATTGGCAAACGGGAAGGTGTTACAAAGAAAGGGCAAAGGGTGCGAGAGCACAATTGGGCCGTAAATAAGAATGCGAACGGTCAACTGGAAGAACATTGTAAACGTCACAAATGCCGTCCGTACCTTCGCGACACCAAGTTTCTGGCTCGTTCTAGAGATAGACTAGAAAGAGAGATATTAGGGCGTTTCACATTGTTAGGGCGGAGGGCATGTGCATTAGCTGCCCGTCAGTGGCACTTGCCGAAGAAGACATTGCTTTTCTGGTGCGATAAAGCATTCGTAAGGTCACGGTGATAGTATGTGTGTTTCTATCTATATTAACCCTGTTTCTTCATAAAAACATTTAGTTGGAAGTTAGCGCCTGTCCGTCGTACACGTTCTTATTTTGGTCCGCCTTTTCGTAGCGCTGTTTTTCTTCAAGTTTTGCTATTGACTCTGAGCTTTATAGAAAGCCCAACTCTAATTGATAGCATACAAACAATTTCGAAAATACAACCGTGTTCACGACCCCTCTGATTACACTTTTTCCTTAACCCAGTTCAAAATTTCACACCACCTAAAGTACGTTTTAGTACCTATATATAACTCAGCTGTCTGCGTATATAGGCGGAAGACTTTCTTCGTTGAGATTCTTTTTCTGTGGTCTGCATAACAAGGGGCTAGAGATACTACCTTGAAATCTATTTTCTTTCCTTGGCAATATTGGAAGGTTTGTCCCAGGTACTGTCGTATTAAGAGACTGCCACGTGTACCGTAAGTCCATTGGAAACGACATTCTTCTTTTTCCACTTGTATTCCACTTGTGAGTGCTTTTTTACGTCATACGAATGTTGCTGCAAGCGCTTTCCAAACTTCACTCTTGCCGATGTAAAATTAGTAATGATTTGCGCGGTGTATTTAGTATACAACGTCTGGAAACCTCTCCTTCTGCACCTCCGTCACATACCAGCTCATACTGCAACTAGCAGACGAGAACCATGGCTTCATTGATTCATGCGTTTTCCGAGCGTGTGCGAGGACCTGACTCCCACAAAAGACATAAGGAATGAAGGCGAAATCTTCAGGGCCCATGATATGAGATGTCGCGAGCCTTCCTAAGCAATATTTCACGGCACAAATTAAATTTTCAGGTTCTCCTCACTCGGGCGTACTCTCACCAAGTCTCTGCCGTGTCCTAATAAAACAGATATTACAGCTACCATGGTACATTTACTCTAATTAGGCTGCTCATCGCACGCCGCGAATTTACCTATGGCGGGTTCCGAGTGCGGAATCTTGTAAGCGCTTGAAGGTGCACATGTACCAAGTCAAAGTGGGAAATTTTTTAAAACGTCTACAATATGTTTAGAAAAACCTAATATTTCAAATTTGCTGGCGCTTGTAGCCATCGTGAAACCGTCTGGTTTCACGATGGCTACAGGACCTCTCATGTCAACCAACAAGGTTGCGTCCAGACGGTCGCACCTTATGAATCATGTGAAGGCTTCTTGAAGACCTCTTGTGGAAGCTATTACGTAATTACCAAGACGCCTTGCTAATATTATCCTTGCGTCTTCTAGATAGCTAAGAGTAACATGCATGCTGAGTGGGATCCTAGCCTTGCTATAGCTAAACGCTTTTCTCAAATCAATGTCTCTTCTTTTCCCTCCTTTCTTTTCAGACGAATGTACTTTCCCTAAAAACACCGTACGAGACTCAGTGCACTGACTATGAAGAAATGACGAGGCGATTCAACTACACAAAGGACGTTATTCAACAAGAGGTATGTAAACAGTAGGTGATAGATTACTCTGTTACATTTAACACTTCGTTTATGGAATTATTCATACTTAACATTCTGTATCCGTGATACGTACCACACATTGAACCCAAACACATAATTAGTCAACCAGCTGGGATAACATTATGCAGATCACTTTACACATCATAACCTCCTCACAGTGTTCAGCAATGGTCAATCTGTAAAATTCTAGGGTATTTCGTGTTGTAGATATAATGAAATTTATTTTCACTTTCTATTCGACGCCCCGGTATTTAGGCAAATCTCGTGGATTTGCAGCTGCTTAAGAAGGAACGCGCTACTGAAACTGCCCGTTGGGTCAATTGTACATGTATTGTTTTGGGTAGGGGCACTGTTTTGCACGAAACCAAAAAAAAGGCTAGAAAAGGGAACATGACGGATGTGTATTCGTTTCGAAGTCGTTCTTCATTTTAGCAAAACAGTCCGTTCACTCGCAATAAAGAAGTGCTCCTTAGTGATTTGCATAGGCTGCGTTGAAGGTGCGCTGCTTGATGAAAGTCAACTACACCGAAGCAAAACATGGCAACTTAACAATCTCTACACATTCACAAAACTGTTTAGGCAAATGTCACATGGAGAAGTTGCGGGCTGTGCGATCACCTGTACAGAGAGTGTTGACACCGTGGACCACTCATGCAATCGGTGTGTTTTGTATGTATAAAAGCTGGTATATTTTGAGTCATCATCACCAGCACTTACGGACAACTACAGTTGGGTCCGCTATAATCATATATTATGTGCACTGAAGTGGCTGGTGCGAATACACTAACTCAATTGGTGATACGAGGACGAGGAAAACTGACAATAAATCACTAGGTAACTTTCAAGGCAACAACCACAACTACTCTCGCAAAATTTTGGGCCGCATAAAAAGTGTTGTTTGAAATAATACAGATCAGCCTCCATACAATGTTTAGCTTTTAGCTAATGTTTAACGAAACCGCCACCATTATCGCTAGCTGGGAAGAACGCATCTCCGAGAACTCACGGCTCCTCCGTATGACCTCGAAAATAAGGCGATGCCCACGGCTCGCTGAAAAATATCGGAGGCAAATTACTCGTAGGCGTCCTCGGGTGAGGGGTTATTTATATGCTACTAATGAAAAACTAAACAGTTAGGAGCCCTTTTGTCTTGCCATGATAGGTGCAGGAGTATATACTAGCTTTGTATATCCCGTTTAGCCAAAATAAAACTTCGTTAAAGTGGCCTTCGGAGGAGTAAGGACGAAAAAATGGTTAATTCCTCTTTGGAGTAATTAGTCGTAACACGAAAGTGAACCGTTGTTCAAGAAGTAGTGACAGCTTTGTTGCAATTTTGCAAATACAAGTCCTTAAATGAGGGATCCTTTATCAATTACACTTTTGCTCGAAGGGCGAAGCAATGAGTGCGATAGCAAGCTTGCTAGGTCTGTGTTGGTGCGCAGCGTATGTAGCAGCATTACGAGATTCATGTTCCTAATTCGTTTGCTTCAAGTACGTACGCACATGCTCCATGGTGTCCTTGTCGTCGTTTTTATTTCACCGTCAGGCGCGAATGAGGTTTCCGAGAAGGAAGCCGCCGCCAATGTAGACGTGTCCGATCATGTACATGCGTAAGAACCTTAAAACTGACCGCATTTTCCACGTGGTAGCCCTGCCCATTCTGAGATCTTGAACAGTAGGTTGTCATTACCCCTCAAGAGAAAAGTTTATAACAGCTGTGTTTTACCAATACTCACCTACGGGGCAAAAACCTGGAGGCTTACGAAAAGGGTTTTACTTAAGTTGAGGACGACGCAACGAGCTATCGAAACAAGAATGATGGGTGTAACGTCAAGTGGGGGGGGGGGAGAGAAGAGAGCAGATTTTGTGGGGGAACAAATGCGAGTTAATGACATCTTAGTTAAAATCAAGAAAAAGATACGGGCATGGGCAGGGCATGTAATGAGAAGGGAAGGTAACCGACGGTCATTAAAGGGAAGCTGAAAGGTTTTCCAGAAAAAATGAGTGAACATCTGTACATAATGGTTTTCAACCCTCCGAATTCGAATATCGTATCGAAATTGAGCGAAAGAAAGCACAAATATATTTTATTTCGACGAAAAGTGCAGCAGCGGACACGCCCAGCTCGCGCGTCTCGTTTCCGCCTGTGATTGGTCAGGCGCCTCGTGACGTCAACTCTAGTAACCGACTGCTGTCGCTACACATGAAGCGCGGTGCCAGGTAGTTTGGTGCTGTTTTTCTGAGACGGTAATGGAAAATTTAGAGAGACTGTGTTTTTCTGAGGAGTTCGGCGTTACTCCCTACATGTACGAGCCCATTGGAAAGAGCCGGCCTCTCGAAGAAGCAAACGATGCTGGTGCGAGCAGTGCTTTCGACGCGAACGAAAGCAAAGTCTTGGGATCTCCTCGTGTTGGAAATGCTCTTTGGTGAGTATGTTTTTTGCAAAGCGATCTAGTGATCTCGCCGATCTTTCGCCGATCTAGTGAGCTCGTTTCCGTTCAAACAACTGTAGTGTTGTGTTCCTGCATGCCTCCTCGTGGAACGTAAGCGGGGATGCGATCGTCGGCATATGTGCGCTGTCCAAAGCTGTCGGCAGTCTACAAAGACGGTTTAAACGCGTGAAAAGCTTCCCGGTTCATGCAGTACGTGTAGTGACCTTCATCTATTGACTACCACGTTGACTACCACTCACGTTGATTACCACTCACGTTGACTACCACGCACGTTGACTACCACTCTACATACACGCAGACGCACTAACAAAGGAATGCAGGGTCGATCGAAGCAGATTACGATGGCACGCACGCAGAACAAGCGCGGTCAGGCATGGTCGCGGACGCTGCGAAGGAACGAAACACTAGAGTTGACGTCATAACACTGCGGTTTCTGGTCTCCGCTCGCATCGTCAGCGTCAGCAGCAGCGCGCGGCATTCGATGGGGGGCGGAGCTACAGCGCAATTTCAACCGACGATTACGTTGCTCCTCATTGAAAAAAAAACCCAAATTTTACCTAAATGGTTTATAAGGTTCCCGCATCCGTATATGAGCGTCTTATTGGATTCGACAGACTCTTCAGCTTCCCTTTAAGGGTTACGGACTGGATTCCAAGAGAATGGAAGCGTACCAGGGGGCGGCAGAATGTTAGGTGGACGGATGGTTAAGAAGTATATGGCCACCGATTGCACATGACCGGGGTAGTTGGAGAAGTATGGGAGAGCCCTTTGCCCTGCAGTGGGCGTAGCCAGGCTGATGATGATGATGAACCCTGCTGGAACAGCTTCTTTGCCTTCCGCAGATAGATGCCTATAAGCGGCGACCCGAGTATATGATACCACCGCGCTCGGTAGCAGCCTCACGTCCACATGGATGAATGCAACTTGGTATTTGTTTTCTTAAAAGCTAGACAAGAGCAAAGTGTTACGTGGAATCATCCTGGCAAAGAAATGCGTTCATTCTTCAAAGTTTCATTAAGAACAGAAACGACGTAAGCGGAAAATAGCTTGTATGTCAGCGTTGTTAAGCGCGAAACGCACGACCACGCCTTGAACAGCGTTGCGCCACGGGCGACACTTGAGGGAAACTGCTGAAGCAGCCTGCTTTAAAAGGCACAGCATCGTAATACCGGACCCGCGATGAGCAAAAGCTCAAGCAACATCGGAGCATAATAGGCACAAAAGTGCGTGATACATCGTTGTTGTATTCATACACAAGATTGGTTTTCTAAATATATATATATATATATATATATATATATATATATATATATATATATATATATATATATATATATATATATATATATATGTGAGGGCCAATCAGAAAGTCTCTGCCCCTATTTTTTTAGCCACATACGGCTGTCCATTCCCAGTGGTGGAGAGAGAGAGAGAGAGAAACTTTATTGCAATTGTAAAGATTTGAAGGAGGGGTGGTCGGAGCCTCTCAGTCCAGGGCCCCACTGGCCTCTGCCGCCTGCCTGACCTGGCTAATTAAGGACTTTTGTCCTGCCAGGTCGGAGCGGGCGAGCTGTGCCTCCCACTGCTCCATTATCCTACTGGTATTTAGCCTATGAGGGTGCTTAGTGCACTCCCAGGTTATGTGTATTAGGGTAGGTATGCCACCGCACCAAGGACAGTTGGCCCTATAACGAGTGGGATACATGGCGTTTAGCAATTTTAAATGGGGGAACACCCCGGTCTGTATTTTACGCCAATCGGCGGCCTCTTCCCCGTTAAGTTGTGGGTGGGGCGGCGGGTATTTTCTGCGGACTCCACGCTGATGAGCAAGGATGTCTTTGGCATTTAAATTGGTGGAATTTTGTGAGGGATAGTGCGGGTGGTTGGGGTTAGAAGAGGACGCCGTCGCTCGGTTAGTGAACCCTCGAGCTAACGCGTTAGCCTTTTCGTTCCCCTGTACCCCCGCGTGGCCCGGGCACCAGAGTAGGTGATGATGGTGGTTGAAGGATTTGGGAATTATCGCGAGGCTAGCCGCAGTCACGTGCCCCTTGAGAAACATGCGACATGTCTCCTGGGAGTCCGTGACCACGACCGAGTCCCTTTGCGAACGCTCCGCGTGGGCGAGTGCGATCGCCACTGCTAATATTTCAGCCGAGGTGGGAGATCCTGCCGTGGCCGACGCGGTAATTTGCTGTTGGCTGATAGTGTTCACGACTGCCAGGGCGCACCTCCTTTGGTAGCGCTGCCCGGTCGCCTCTGCATACAGAGCTGCGTCCGTGTAGTACGTGTTGTACCTATGGTTATTAGAGTACGCTGATTGAATGTGTTGTGCGCGTGCTTTGCGCCTTTCTTTGTTGTACTCGGGATGCATATTCTTTAGAATTGGGGCTACTGTAATTTTGGATCTCATCGAAAGAGGGAGAGGCACGGCCTGCTCTGTGAGATAAATGGGGTATGCTGGGATATTCAGTCTAGCCAATATTGCCCTACCAGTTTTTGTGAAGCTGAGGCGCTCCCTCTGTCGCATCAGGGTGGCTTGCCTCAGTTCGTCGAAGGTATTGTGCACTCCCAAAGCTAACATGCGCTCCGTTGAAGTACATTTAGGCAGGCCCAGAGCAGCTTTGAAAGCGGTTCGGATTATTGTGTTAGCCTGCTTTTCCTCCTCCCTGTTCAGGATTTTGTACGGTAAGCCATACGTTATTCGACTAACCACTAAGGCATGTACGAGCCTTAGGGTATCGTCTTCTCGCATTCCCGCTTTTCGATACGTCACGCGACGTATCATTTGGGCTATGTTGTTAGCTGTGGATTTGAGGGTCTTGAGTGTCTGTACTGCTCTCCCTTCGCTCTGAAGCCACAAACCCAGGACTCGCATCGTGGGTACCTCTCGGACTGATTGGCCCTCAACCACGATGTTAATGGATCCTGTGGATTTGTAGCCTTTCGCGTGTATCCGGATAACCTCAGATTTTTCGGGTGCGCACTTCAGGCCACTCCATCTAGAAAACTTCTCCACCGCTAATACTGCGCTTTGGAGCGTATATTCCTTATCCCCTAGTGAACCTCTGCTCGTCCACAGCGTGATGTCGTCCGCGTAGAGCGTGTAACCTAGGTCGGGTATCCGATCCAGATCGCGCGCAAGGCGACACATCGCTATGTTGCAGAGAAGAGGAGATAAAATAGCTCCTTGAGGTGTTCCTTTGTCAGGCATTTTAAATAAGTCCGAAGTTATTTGGCCTATACTGATGCTCGCCTCGCGGTTGGAAAGAAACGCTCTTAAGTAATTGTATGTGCGCTCACCACAACCCGCGAGTTCGAGTTCCTCCAATATTGCGGCGTGAGAGACGTTGTCGAAGGCTCCTTTCAGGTCTAGTGCTAGGACTAGTCTCTCGTCGCCGTACGGTATATTAGTTAGAATTTCGTCTCTAAGTAGGAGGAACGCGTCCTGGCAAGATAAACCCGTGCGAAATCCTATCATGGAGTCCGGGAACCAGCTCCGCTCTTCCAGGTATCGCTGCAATCTGCTATGGATAACCCTTTCATAGAGCTTACCTAGGCAGGACGTGAGCGACACCGGCCGTAGTGTATCAATTGGGGGGTTCTTTTTTGGTTTGGGGATCATGATTATTTTCGCCAATTTCCACTCTTGGGGCAAGTCTCCCTTGGCCCAGCACTCGCTATTAAATGCCTTTGTGATTTTCGCTAGGGCTACCGAATCCATGTTTCGAATCATTGCATTTGTGATCGAGTCTGGGCCCGGTGCCGAGTTTTTAACCGCGGATTGTGCCGCCTCATACACTTCCGCGTACGTTATATCTTCGTCTAATTTAGGGTTCGCTTCCCCCGCGTATTGTCTCCTCGCGTACGACGATCCCGTGGCAGGTAAGGGTCCTGTGTACTTTTTCTGAAGCGCATGGACGAGATCTTGGTCTGTACCCCCGAAGTTGTCTGCTATAATTTGGAGCTTCTTGTTATTCTCACTACGCGTGCTCATCGGGTCTAGCATGCTTCGTAGTATTCGCCACGTACTGGTCGTTCCAAGAGTTCCTGACAGGGTTCCACAGAACGTCGCCCACTCGTTTTTAGCGAGCTCGTTGGCATGGCCTTGGGCTTGCTCTGCCAAGAGAGCGATGCGTTGTCTCAGGTGTTTGTTTAGACGTTGCCTTTTCCACCGCTTGGCCAGTTTCCGCCTCTCTTCCCATAGGCTGACCAGGTGAGAGTCTATCACCGGCACCTCCGCTGTACGCTCAATGGCTTTAATGGTGTCCCCGTGTGCTCGTCGAAGGAATTCAGTCCATTCTCGCATGTTGGTCGGGGCTGTATCCGACTCCTCCAGCGCTCTCTGGAGTTGTCTATAACGAGGCCAGTCAGTTAATTTAGTCATTCCTAATCTTCTCCGTATGTTGGGCGTGGAGAGCGCTATTCGGATTATGTCGTGATCGCTTCCCAAATTTTCGTCAAAGGAAACCCATTGTGCGTCTCTGATGTTAACTGTAAAGGCACGGTCGGGCGCTGTGTCTCTGCTGACGCTGTTACCCGTGCGCGTCGGTTTGCCGATCTGATTGATTGCCCGTAAGCCCAAGGCCTTTGCGGTGCGCTCGAGTAGGAACCCTTTGGGCGACGTTTTCGCGTATCCCCATAGTATGTGGGGTGCATTGAAGTCACCCACTATCACCGCCTTATCCCTGGTGCCCGCTAAATCTTTTGTTGCTGAGAGAATGTGGGGTAGGTCGTCCCTTTTGCTTTTGGGAGGACTGTACAGATTTGTGATTAGTGTGTGTGCTTTACTTCGTTTCCTTGGCATCACACTGATAACAATGGAATTAGTCTCTCCCTCAGTTTGCGGAAGTGTTAATAATTGAGCGTTTATCGACTTCCTCACCAGCGTGGCGACCTTCGAATTTTGAGGATCGCTCAGAGTGTAGTATCCCTGCAGTTTGGCCGGCTTGGCCCCCACCTCCTGCAGACATATTACATCCGGAGCGATTCCGGAGTTTTTGATAAACTGGTGGAACACTGCTGCTTTCCTAGAGAAGGAGCGGCAGTTCCATTGCCATATCTCTAATTGGTCTGAATTTTGTATTAGTTGTGATTTCTTAGCGAGATTAGCCATGTTGCCCACTCTTATTTTAAGCCCGTGACGTTTCCGTGTCCGAGCTGTCGGATTCTGTTACGCAGTGGCTTATTTTAGTTTTTGCCGAACCCGCTCCTATCGCAATTGCGCGTTTTTTGGTTGGAACAGCCTTCGAGACTGCCTTAAGCTGTTCCGCCACGAATACCTTGTGTTTCTCGAAGTCCTTCGTGCATAGTTGTTGAAATTCTGTTAACCTTTGGGTAACTAACGTCATCATTTCAAGCATAAATATTTTCAAGTTTTCCGCGATCATTGTCTGGATCTGCGCTGCCGTTATCTGCGTGTTTTTTGAGATTTGGGTTGTCGGAGACTGCGTGGAGACGGAGTTTATACCTGCCGCCGCTTTCGCTTTGGCTATCTCTTCAGACTGACGCGGTGTTTCCAGCTGCTGTAGTGTGCTATTGAAGCGCGCCTCTAACTCTGATATTTGTTTCTCAAGTGATTGTCGTTTCCATTCTTCTCCTGAGAGCTGTTCTCTTAGCCGCGCATTTTCCTTTTCCAATTTTTGAATACGCTTATCGTTTTCGCCAGTATTCTGTTTTGGAGCAGTGGGAGAAACAACCCTCGCCCAGCTCACCTGCTGTTTTTTAGGCAGTGGCGAATTTGACCGCTGCGAAGCCCTGGAGCTGGAGGGGTCCCTCGAGGGGGTAGTGCTCTTCGCTCTGCTTCCGTGTGGAGATCTGGATCTCGATCGGTGCCGGTAGAAGTCCTCCTCTTCCATGGACTCGAACCAGCGCCCCGGTGCCTTTTTGGTGTTATGTCCCGACCGCTCCCGCGATCGAGACTGGCGAGTCGTCTTCACGCGCTTGGCGGCAATCAGTTTGTTCGGGCACCGACGCGTCTCGCGCCCCGCAGCCCTGCACACGGCGCACTTCACTTCACATTCGTGTCCTTGTGGGGGTGGGTTTTCGAGTCCGCAGCCACGGCATATGTTCCTGGGGTTCGGACAAACGTCCGAGCGGTGTCCCTCTTGCATGCACTCCAGGCACATTTGGATTGTTGGCCTGTATTCCGTACACCGCATCTCTACTCCCATGTAGTACACGCATTTGGGGCGCGTGCCTCCCGAGAAAGTGAGGAGAGCGGTATTAGAGCTTCCTAGCATTCGGGCCCTTTCGATGGTGACTCCTTGGGTCCTGACTCGCAGGTGTTGCTGGAGATCTGCTGATTCGGTGTGTGCTGGGAATCCGTGCACCACCCCTTTGTAGCTATCATCTGGATCCGCTACGTACACGTTGAAGGGGTGTTGCTTGCCTCGCAGCTCCATGCACGTGATTCGACGAATGACGTCCGCCACTTCCAGTGAAGGTGTGGAGACGATGATGATATTTGTTCCCTCTCGGATTCGCAGTATGAAATCTTCTCCAGTGATTTTTCGATGGTTCGGTCCGTTTCCTGTGATTATCGTCCCGGTAGCCCGAAGAATCGCTTGTGGTATTTCTGTTCTCAGATATTCCTTGAGCATTAGTCCTTTGTGGGACTTCAGTATTATCTTGATGTCATTCTTCGGTAATGGTGGCAGAGGCTTCCCCTTCCTCGGGCGCATGTTGCGACGACCGACTTGCCCGTCTCCTTGCGCGCCGCCTGCTGATGGCTGTCCGTTTATGCTATTCTTGTTGTTGGGAGCCGTTTCCCTGTCGTTGCGCTTGACAGCATCTCGCTGTCGCCGCGACAGAACTAACTGCCAGCCGTCCATCGCCTGGTTGTGGGCGGCGATATCTTGGCTTTTGCTAGTCCCCGCTTCGGAAATTATTCTTGTGTCCCCGTTTTCGTCCGCGTTGTTAACCGGATGCGGGGGTGTTATTTGGAGGTCCATGTCCTCTGATGTAGCCATCTCGTACGCTCAGCAGAGGCGATCCAGTTATTAAGTGGTGAGGCGGTCGCTCACGCGCTAAGGCTATCGAGGCCTAACGGGGCTTCCGCCGCTTCGAATTTTCAAAGTCGCGTGGAATGACGAAAAATTCACTCACGGACTTGAACTTGGTCTTGAAACGAAGCGTTCGTCGAGTGGAACCTGATAGGATAGTCGAATCTGGTGCAGTTGACGAGTTTCGGCTAAAACGTCGATAGTCGGCGTAGCCCATGTGAATGAACTTTCTTGGACTGGTACGGTCTTTTCTGGGTAGCTTGGCGGCACAGCGCTGCTGTCAACTGATGAAGATGGCAGTTATGCTTCACACTTCCACGTCGTACGAGCAACGACTTCTGATTCGTTTTCCTGGAGCAGTAGACAAACGCCCATCGAAATCCACAGCAAAATGCAGCCCATGTATGCAGAAACATGTCTCCCTTTCAAAAGTGTGAGGTGGTGGTGTGCGTTCACAAAACACCGTGAAGACTTGCATCACAATGAGTGTTCGGGGAGGCCACGCGCGCCGGTGCTACCATAGGGGCATGTAAGCTTTAGTGTTGCGACGGGACAATTGGTCTGAACCGTTGCGGGGACTACGGGGTGTTAGGAATGGCCGCACGGGGTGACAACGTGCCAGCTATTTCAGCTCGCTTCACGTGTTCCCATCCAACCAGACGGGGCGCACTTCAGAGAACTGCGAATAACCGGCAGCCACGTGGCGCGGGGTAAGCTCAAGAATGTGCTACGCGGCGTGCCACCCGCGACGCAGCAGAGTTCTACGAAGCCCCTCTGACGTCTGCTCCGGACCTTTAATCCTGTGTGTGATTGCGGCAGTGAAACCTGTGCGGCACTGAAACCTGTGTGACACGTGTATGTGAGCCCGCCTCCTCCAAAAGGGCGGGTCATCTTCAATGACGTCGAACTATGATGTCGAGCGGAGAGGATATAAGCAGCGATTGTCGGCTGCTAGGGAGTGCTCGTCGGCGGGAGCTGAGTGCTCGTAGTCATGCTAGAAATGTACTCGTGAGCTGTGCGCTCGTAAGCTGTTTGCTGTATGTTAGTCTTGCGGGCTCCATATGGGAGTCACGCTACACTGTCGATGTATGTCTTGTCTAAGATGTAAATAATGTAAATAAATCCTGTTCACCGAGTTCCTCTCTACAACCGTCAACTCCTTCAAATGGTGGCAGCGGCGAGGTCGTCCGACGGCTCCTACATCTGGGTGACAGCGGTAGGATCGTCCGACAAATCTAATAACTGAATGGCAGCGGTGAGATCGGCCTACGGCTCGTAAATCGGCCTACGACTCGGAGACATCAACGGCAGCTGACGGACGTTGGCACACGGTGACCGACCGGCATCCTGATCAAGTTGGAGGCGACTTGGGATTGACCACCTCTTGCAACTGACTGGATATGGCGGGGAAGGGCTAGTGATATGGTGCTGCTTCAGTGGGTAAGCGTTTGGTTTTGACTGTAAGATTTACCAGGCTTCAATTTCTCTGTGTTTTAGAATTTGATTCGCTGGGGATCTTTTACTTGTGTTTTGATTTGCGTGGGTATCGCAACAAGTATTGTGTGACAGCAGAGTCAAAGCTTAAAGTAGCGACCATGGTCCTAATGTGTTTGACGGGAGCTGACATGTTGTGGTTGTGTGAAGAGCTCGAGGTAGACGTAGAGACGGACTTGAAGGAATCAGAGATTCGTAAGGCCATTCTGCAAAGTGGCAATGATTTGAAATTAATCGAACATCTAGGTAAACGAATTCTAAGCAAAAGACAGGAACAGGAATCAATTAGACAAGAACTGCGAGAGCGCGAGCGAAAACGCCAACAGCGTGAGCAAAAACGGCAACTGGTTGAAAAAGAAATGGCAGCAGTGAACAAAGCGATACAAAATTTGCAGCAGTTAAACGCACGAAGTCAACAGCCAGCGGCTTGAGAAATCTGTTGGCTGGACGCAGCGAAAATGGGAAGTAGATAGCAGATTTTGCTCGAAAGCCGAGGAAAGTAGTATTACCTGTGAAAGTAGCAGCACGTTCATAGGTTAACTCGAAGTGCTAGCAGCTAACGAAGCCTTAGTGGCAGCAGAGGCCGTTAAAGGTCAGAGTGAGAGCGACGAGGTGCTGTGCCAACAGAGGACTGTAGAGACAGCTAGGCCAGCTGCTAACAAATTGGCACAGTTACCGCGCTTGTGCGTCGCATCTCATGGTAGCGAGGCCGTTAGCGAGGTACAGAGTACTGTGGACTTGACAGACGCGAGCACCCATGTCGAGTCAGATCTGCGTGCCGAAGACAAGTGCCAGCTGGACGACGTAGTTGAGAGTAGTTCTCGGGATGGCGAGCTCCGTAGCTCTCGAGAGAACAACTGCATTTTGCAGGGATCGGTGCGGCGCTCCGCCAGTCTAGGTAGCCAAGAGAGGAATGATTTAGTTAATGATCATTGGGACTGTGCGGGTAAGAGACCGATCCGGGCCGACGAAATGTGTACCAGCCAGCACGAGGCACGAGAAGACGGCATGAAAGGAAATGCTAAGAGAAAACGCCGTAAAACGAAGCGGGGTAAAGACCGAAAGACGGTGACTAATGTAGGGCCGCCAAAGATGGCGAGAGACCCAAAAGGGCAGGGCGCGAGAAAAAGAAAAGTGCGGTCGTCGTTGACGACGTGGGCGCATCAAAAACGTTCGGGCCACCGGTCAAAAAGCGAACGAGAAGCATGTTCTGCACGGACGCGGACACAGGGCACGGGGCAGCTACGTTCGTTGTCGGTCCGTCGTTCTTTTTAAAGCTCAGCGTGTAGTAGAAAAAAACGCAAGGTGGCAAGACGAGACCAGGTGGGGAGTAGCGACGCGGTCAATCGAGTTCGAGAGGAAAGAGGGGCGCCAGGACGCAAATTGGCAGGAGAGCCTTGGAGGAGCTGATAGTGAGTCAGCCCTTTTGTTGTTCCTGGTAGCCAGAATAGCTTTCAAACCGCGACCACCTCGAGTACGGCTCAAAAGTATGAGTCAGATGTAAATGCTTGGAACGGGAGGCCAAGGGAGCTTCCGTAGAAGTGAAAGGTGTTTTATTTTTGAACATTTTGGAAATTTTCGCGATTTGAAACTAAGAATTTCTTTCAATATGTAAGGTATGAGCTCTGTTTATGTTTAGTTTGAGAAGCTCGAGATATTAAAGACGCGTTTTAAGTAAACCTGCAGTATCGCGAGATGTTCATTAATGAGTACATAGGCTTTTTTTGTGTGTGCGAATAACCTGAGCAAATGTTATCGTTGAGAGGCCTATGGTAACGCGCGTGTTTTAGTTAACCTTCTGTGTGTTTATGTGTTTTTTTTATTTTCTAAGGTTAAGCGCGTAGTTTTTCAGTTAGTGCATCATTTGCACTGAGAAGAGCTCGTAGGTCCATTAGCGCGTGTCCTGTGCGGACGGAAGGAAGCAGACGGATTATGACTGGGTTGCTCGTGTGTATTGAGGGCAGCCGTATTCTGACTTCTGTAGTTAGCGTGCAGAGAGCTAGTTATTAGAAGACACATTTGTTTAAAGGTTCCTCTGTGTTGCGTAAGTTACGCAAGTTGGTTTGTTCGCTTAAGGAACGTGTCCTGTAGGGGCTAAAGGAACAAATGTGAGTCAGCGTGATGAAAACTTTGTATGATGCAAGCAAGTGTTCGGAATAGGGACCACAAAGCTAGCGCGATTGTATTTACGTACCTATGGAGTTGGCCAGACTGTTCAGTGGTAACAGTACGTCAGATAAGTACGCCACTGTGATAGGGTAAGAACAGGCTGTTCGTGAAGTTAGGCTGCTTAAGATATGTTCGGGTATTGGTGGTTGAGAAGCCTTCGGTTTAGTTCTACGTAAACCTTTGCTCTCATGCAGTTCGACGGTCAGGTTTGGTCAAACTCAGGGGGAATGTGAACGCTCGCTTTGGCGGCACAAAATTTTGGGGCAAACCTTGGTATTCCCAGTTGAGTGACTTGCATCGAAATCTTGATAGGAGGCCTGATGGATGAACAGCTGATTCCGGGCGTTTGAACGCTTAGCGGTGTTGTGTTGCTGGGTCCACTCTTCTGTGCCAGTTGTTGTGAGATGATTGAAGGCATTCCAAGTACGCAGGGGTTGCAGAGCGCAAAGCCATCGTCTTGCTCGCCAGCCATTCTCTTCCTGCCCAGCGGTTGCCAGCACTGGCCAGGCGAGATTTTCCGGGCCATGGAGGAGCTGTTAGGAATGGCCGTACGGGGTGACAACGTGCCAGCTATTTCAGCCCGCTGCACGTGTTCCAATCCAACCAGACGGGGCGCACTTCAGAAAACTGCGAATAACCGGCAGCCACGTGGCGCGGGGTAAGCTCAGGAATGTGCTACGCGGCGTGCCACCCGGGACGGAGCAGAGTTCTACGAAGCCCCTCTGACGTCTGCTCCGGACCTTTAATCCTGTGTGTGATTGCGGCAGTGAAACCTGTGCGGCACTGAAACCTGTGCAACACGTGTATGTGAGCCCGCCTCCTCCGAAAGGGCGGGTCATCTTCAATGACGTCGAACTATGACGTCGAGCGGAGAGGATATAAGCAGCGATTGTCGGCTGCTAGGGAGTGCTCGTCGTCGGGAGCTGAGTGCTCGTTGTCATGCTAGAAATGTACTCATGAGCTGTGTGCTCGTAAGCTGTTTGCTGTATGTTAGTCTTGCGGGCTCCATATGGGAGTCACGCTACACTGTCGATGTATGTCTTGTCTAAGATGTAAATAATGTAAATAAGTCCTGTTCACCGAGTTCCTCTCTACGACCGTCAACTCCTTCATGTGGTGGCAGCGGCGAGGTCGTCTGACGACTCCTACACCTGGTTGACAGCGGTAGGATCGTCCGACGAATCTAATAGGGGAAATATAGTGTTTAGTACGTAGAATAGCACGTAAATTTGTAATTACTTGTATGTACCTTACTTTGGCCAATAATAAACCATACCCAGGAATTCTGGACATGCGTTTAGTTTCCTGTTTCGCCACCACGTTGTGTATCGACCTTAAAGATTTGAAATTCGCGCCGTGACGTATGCGATGACGCACAACAAAGGAAAACATAATAAGAGAAGCAACCCCTGAGACTGTTGCCTCACCTTGGTACTTAAAAACAAGCACGTTCATGTATCAGCCTTATGTTGAAGACAACGTGCTACTTGCTCGACTGGCATTGAATGGACGATATTGCTAGACACCTTGCCAGACAACTCGTTGGCATTCAGGGTGGGATGTCTGGCCGAGATAACCGCTCCCGCAGACCTTCCCTTTGGTTTCCTTCATTGTTTTTTCCTATTATTTGTGCACGAGTGCGGCCGCGGGCTTCCGTATAGTCATCTTTATCTTTCGTGGGTTTCCGATAGAACCGGTGTGATGCAATAAGTGGAAGCTTTAGCTCGGCCCTATATTCAATGCCGGCCGCTCAAATAAATATAAAAGGCATGATTTTATGAGAAAACTACTCAACGATCTGAAAAGATTGTTGTATTTAAGAGAGAACGTTAAATAACAGTGATTGCAGCAAAAATATTCTTGATTTAGTCAATGGCAGTATTGACAAGACTGGTCGGAAATCAGTAAATCTGAAAAAAGAATAAAAGTGCGAAGTTTATAAATTCGATAGCATCAAAAACTACTGTCACATCTCTATACACTGCATCCCGTGGAGCATCTCCATCGGGCAAATTTGACGTATGAATTTATGACGTATGTGAGGTTGTTACAAAACTTGTCAAGGTTCTGCGAATGCCACATTCAGGAGTTTCTATTTCAGGGAAGGCATATGATATATCATTTTCGTCCACATTAAATTAAATATTAGGTGTAACTTACAGATTTGCGATATAATTTTTAGTTGCTGAGGTTGAGGGTTGTATAGTTCAGGTATTGTGTCGTGAAATTTCGTATGTTATTCGAATTTTAGAAAAATGGGAAGTTAAATCAAATTCGCTTTCTGAAATCGCATTTTAACTGTTTCTTTTGAGTTCAACATAATTCATTAATTTCGGAGCAGTGGTCAGAAGAAAGGATTGCTCATTTTCCATGTAGGAACTAAAGCTTCCCGTTACGTTCGACTTAGAATATTGTCGCTGAAAGAAGAAGCAAGACGGGTAGCGTATTTACAGTATGGAGGCCGCACTTCCATGCGGCGAAATGCGAAAACACCAGTGTACTTAAATTTAGGTGTACGTTAAAGAACTCCAGGTGGTCGAAATTTTCCTGAGTCCCCCAGTATAGCGTGCTTTATAATTAGACGGTAGTTTTGGCAGGTAAAACTCCAAGATTTAATTTTTTAGTTTACAGAATCTGCAGTGATTTACAGCAATTGTCAAAGACAATACTAGCGCAGGCTGGTCCCTGAAGCATTGTCTTCTTCAGTCCCAAGCTCGTGCTCATCTTCCTCAGCGTTGTGCAGAGCTGTGCAACGTATTACCACCTCGCGTGGAAGCGCCATGCCGCTGCTTTTTATGCGGAAACGGACTAGTAGCGATTTAGGCGGCTGACAAGAACGACGTCATGGGACATCTGGATGGAGCGAGTAGTAGTTGTGACCGCAGAGATCTCGTAGGTTACGTCGGTTACCTGACAAAGGACCCGGTAAGGCCGGAATAGCGGGACATTCGTTTTTCCCTACTGCAGAAGCGGCGGGTGGGAGATCGCAGAATGAGAAGATCCCTGGGAACATAATCGGCGTCCCGGTGACTAATGTCACAAATGCTTTTCTGCTTTTTCTAAGACGCACAAAGGCGACGGTGAGCAACCTGACATGTTTCTTGGGCTCGAGCAATGACATGGCGGGTATACTGAAACACGGGCTCTTAAGCGGTAGGCAGCATTGTATTAAAAAACAATACTGGATTTCTGCCCTACAAGTAATAAAATGGCGAGTAACCTAGAGTTGGCGTTGGCAAAAAATGGCACCGATTCCATGACTACTGGCACCAGTGCGGACTTTTGTTGGAGCAGTCTGGTCGAAGTGCGCAAGAAGAAATGGAAATGTTAAAAGAGAGATAGACTTCGAGAAGGCAGTTGCTTGTTCAGGTCCCCAAAAAAATGAAACACCTGCCTTCAGAAGAACAGAGAGCGGGTGACCTCCGCAAAATTGTGCATGAGGCGGCGGAAGTACGAGCACAGGCCCACGAAGCTCTCCGGACATATTTGGCACATGTTGGCACGGGAAGCTTCTGTACGGCACGAGCTTTGCCCAGGTCTGGGCGCACAACACACGAATCAACAAGTTGACCGAGGATAGCGAGTTGGCGGCGTCCAAAGTGACATTTAGACGAATTAAGTTGAAGGCCAGCATTGCGAAAAGCAGAAAGAACGAACGAGAGGCACTCCTGGTGCGTGGCAAATGTAGCAGCGAAAACGACGGCTTCATCTAAGTAACAAATACACATGAACCACTTGAGGTCATGAAGAGGTAGGTCCATCATGCGTTCAAAAGTAGATAGAGAATTACATAAGCTGAAGGGCATAATCTTGAACTGGTAAAAGCCATCGGGTGTTACAAAGGCGGTTTTCTCGCGGTTCATGTTGTTGACGGCAGTCTGCCAGTAACCGGAAGCATAGTCGACGGAAGAAAAGTACTTCGCACCGTGGAAGCATTTGAAGGCGTCATTAAGGCCTGGTAGAGGATAAACGTCTTTCTTGGAGATCTTGTTGAGGTGCCTATATTCCACGCAGAAGCACCAGCTGGTGTTCTTGTTAACTAGAACGACAGAGAACGTCCAAAGACTGGATGATGGTTCAACGATTCCTCGAGAGAGAATCTTTTCCACCTCCGTTTGAATTGCTTGTCGTTCGTTCAAGGACAGAGGGTATGGTCGTCTGTGAGTAGGCTGTACGTCAACAGTGTCATTATGGTGTGTCGTGAGAGAGGTCTGGCCTGAAGAGCGACCTAGGTCAAAAATGTCGCTCAACGCATAGAGCAGTTGCCATAATTAGTTGGCGTGGTGAGGCGGAAGTTCGGGAGCCCTTACGTTTGTGAGCTGAGGAAGGACAGCCGGCAAAGAAGAGTAAACGGGAGACGACGTAATATATGCAGTCAAGACTGAAAACAGGCAACGTTGGGAGGAAGACAGCTTACTCAAGGCTATGCCTTGTGGTAGGACGTGGTCACTGATTCTGAAGTTGATGAGATGAAGGCTGGTAGAGTTGTTGGTGAAACCGACGATCGTTTGTGGAAGAGCAACGTGATGAGCAAGGAGGACTTCCTGGAGACGAGACACAACACAGTCACCATCAGGAACAGGTGGAACTGTATAAAGCAGGACGCTGGTCAAGGCTTCTGGGGCGAATCGAATCTGCTCAACGAAGCAGAGCCTGCTGGGAACTTCCTCAGGAGGGTGAGGACAAAGTAAATCAAGTGGAACAAGAACAGCGGAGCCGTGCATACGGGCGGAGTGAGCGGATAGGAAACCAAGGCCTAGCATAATGTCATGGGGACACTCTTGAATAACAGTAAAAAAACAGATGTTTGGCGGCCACAGACACTAACGAGAGCGGTACGCATTCCAATTGTGGCCAGTGTTCTTCCGCTAGCGAGTCGCACAAGACAGGACGTCGCAGGTGTCGGGACTCTACGAAGCTGGTCACTCATCAGATACCAAGACACATCAAGAAGAGCAGCGACAGGTACACCATCTACGTCACATCAAGGAAATTCCTTTCCGTCGGTAAGGCCAGTAGAGCAATTGCAATCCCGGTTGTTCTAGCAGTTTCACCTCTCGAAGCTCCACCCGTCAGTTTCCCGTAGAGTGCACGTACATGGGCGACGGAGAACAGCAAATAGGGGATGAGTGGGACAGGGGACAGGCCGCCATAGGAATTTGAAACTGGCAACGTTTAACGCTCGAGCTTTATGTAGTGAGGCGAGTCTAGCAGTGCTATTAGAGGAATTAGAAGGCAGCGAATTGGATATAATAGGGCTCAGTGAAGTTAGGAGGAAAAATGAAGCACATACAGTGCTAAAAACGGGCACGTTCTCTGCTACCGGGGCTAAGCGGAGAGAAGAGAAATGGGAGTCGGATCCCTGATTAATAAGAATAAAGCTGGTAACATACAATAATGCTCTAGCATTAACAAGAGCGGGCAGGTCTTGATGTGAAACCAAATAAGAGGTACAAATTGAAGGTCGTACAGGTCTACGCCCCTACATCCAGAAAGCTTCACTGAAGACGTGGAATCGGCGATGGGTAAAGCCAAACAAAATACACAATACTGATGGGCGACTTCAGTGCCAAGGTAGACAACAAGCAGGTTGGAGACAAGTAAGTGGGGGAATATGGCATTGGCACTAGGAATAGCAGGGGAGAGTTATTAGTAGACTTTGCAGAACAGAATAATATGCGGATAATGAATACCTTCTTCCGTAAGCGGGATAGCCGAAAATGGACGTGGAGGAGCCTGAATGACCATCATCATCATCATCATCATCATCATCATCATCATCATCAGCCTGGTTAAACCCATTGCAGGGTAAAGGCCTCTCCCATACTTCTCGAACTACCCCGGTGATGTACGAATTGTGGCCATGTCGTCCCTGAAAACTTCTTAATCTCATCCGCCCACCTAACTTTCTGCCGCCCCCTGCTACGCTTCCCTTCCCTTAGGGTCCAGTCCGTAACCCTTAATGACCATCGGTTATCTTCCCTCCTCATTACATGTCCTGCCCATGCCCATTTCTTTTTCTTGATTTCAACTAAGATGTCATTAACTCGCGTTTGTTCCCTCACCCAATCGGCTCTTTTCTTATCCCTTAACGTTATACCTATCATTCTGCTGTCCATAGCTCGTTGTGTCGTCCTCAATTTGAGTAGAACCCTTTTAGTAAGCCTCCAGGTTTCTGCCCCGTAGGTGAGTACTGGTAAGACAGAGCTATTATATACTTTTCTCTTGAGGGATAATGGCAACCTGCTGTTCATGATTTGGGAATGCCTGCCAAGCGCACCCCAGCCCATTCTTATTCTTCTGATTATTTCCGTCTCATGATCCGGATCCACCGTCACTACCTGCCCTAAGTAGATGTATTCCCTTACGACTTCCAGTGCCTCGCTGCCTATTTTAAATTGCTGTTCTCTCCCGAGACTGTTAAGCATTACTTTAGTTTTCTGCAGATTAATTTTTAGACCCACTCTTCTGCTTTGCCTCTCCAGGTCAGTGAGCATGCATTGCAATTGGTCTCCTGAATTACTAAGCAAGGCAATATCATCAGCGAATCGCAAGTTACTAAGGTATTCTCCATTAACTTTTATCCGAATGACCAGACTAGAAATAAAAGAGACCTTATACTCTGCGCTAACCCTGGCATCATGCAAGATGTGCACGTGCTCGGCAAGGTATGCTGCAGTGACTATGGGATGCAAAGAACTCGAATTAGCCTACACTTGAGGGGGAACGGAAGACACTGGTAAATGAGAAGCCGACCAATGAATCAGCGGTAATAGGGAGAATAGAGGAATTCCGGATCGAGCTACAGAACTGGTATTCAGCTGTAACTCAGGAAGAGGACCTTAGTGTTGAAACAATGAACGAGAATCCTACGGGCATCATTAAGGATAGTGCAATACCAGTCTGTGGTAACTCCGCTAGACAGGATACCAGAAAGGTATCGCAGGAGACGAAAGATCTGATCAAGAAACGCCAGTGTATGAAGGCCTCTAACCCTACAGCTAGAACAGAACTGGCAGAAGTTTCGATGTTAATCAACAAGCGTAAGACAGCTGAAATAAGGAAGTATAATATGGATAGAATTGAACTTGCTCTCAGGAATGGAGGGAGCCTAAAAGCAGTGAAAAAGAATCTAGGAATTGCAAAGAATCAGTAGTATGCGTTAAGAGACAAAGCCGACAATATCATTACTAATATGAATAAGATAGTTCAAGTGGCTGAGGAGTTCTATACAGATTTATGTAGTACCAGTGGCACCCACGACGATAATGGAAGAGAGAATAGTCTAGAAGAATTTGAAATCCCACAACTAACGCCGGAAGAAGTAAAGAAAGCCTTGGGAGCTATGAAAAGGGAGAAGGCAGCTGGGGAGGATCATTTAACAGCATATTTGTTGAAGAATGGTGGGAAGATTGTTCTAGAGAAGCTGGCCACCCTGTATACGCAGTGCCTCATGACCTCGAGCGTACCGGAATCTTGGAAGAACGCTAACATAATCCTAATCCATAAGAAAGGGGACGCCAAAGACTTGAAAAATTATAGACCGATCAGCTTACTGTCCGTTGCCTACAAACTATTTAATAAGGTAATCGCAAATAGAATCAGGAACACCTTAGACTTCTGTCAAGCAAAGGACCAGGCAGGATTCCGTAAGGGCTACTCACCAATAGACCATATTCACACTATCAATCAGGGGTTAGAGAATTGTGCTGAATATAACCAACAGTTATATATAGCTTTCATTGTTTACGAGAAAACGTTTGATTCATTCGAAAACTCAGCAGTCATGGAGGCATTGCGGAATGAGGGTGCAGACGAGCTGTATATAAAAATACTGAAAGATATCTATAGCGGCTCCACAGCCACCGTAGTCCTTCATAAAGAAAGCTCCGAAATCGCAATAAAAAAGGGCGTCAGGCAGGGAGATACGATCTCTCCAATGCTATTCACAGTGCGTTTACAAGAGGTATTTAGAGACCTGGATTGGCAAGTATACCTTAGTACCTTGCGATTCGCTGATGATATTGCCGTGCTTAGTAACTTAGGGGACCGATTGCAATGCATGCTCACTGACCTGGAGAGGCAAAGTAGAAGCGTGGGTCTAAAACTTAATCTGCAGAAAACTAAAGTAATGTTTAACAGTCTCGGAAGGGAACAGAAGTTTACGATACGTAGCGAGGCGCTGGAAGTGGTAGGAGAATACATCTACTTAGGGCAGGTAGTGAGCGCGGATCGGGATCGTGATACTGAAATAATCAGGAGAATAAGAATGGGCTGGGGCGCGTTTGGCAGGCATTCTCAGATCATGAACAGCAGGGTGTCATTATCCCTCAAAAGAAAAGGGCGCGACAGATGTGTCTTACCAGTACTCACGTACGGGGCAGATTCTTGGAGGCTTACGAAAAGGGTCTACTTAAATTTAGAACGACGCAACGAACTACGGAATGAAGAATGATGGGTGTAACGTTAAGGGATAAGAAAAGAGCAGATTGGGTGTGGGAACAAACGTGAGTTAATGATATCTTAGGTGAAATCAAGAAAGAGAAATGGGGGGGGGGGGCATGGGCAGGGCATGTAATGAGGAGGGAATTTAACCGGTGGTCATTAAGGGTTCCGGACTGGATTTCAAGAGAAGAGAAGCGTAGCAGGGGGCGGCAGAAAGTTAGGTGGGCGGATAAGAATAAGAAGTTTTCAGGGACGACATGGCCACAATTTATACATGACCGGGGTAGTTGGAGAAGTATGGGAGAGGCTTTTGCCCTGCACTGGGCGTAACCAGATGATGATGAGACAGGGGTCGTCGTGGTGAGGGTGAATGACTCTGCCGTGTAGATCAGGACGCCTGCGTAGAGTTGTATGGCTCTGTTGAATCTTGCCGTGATAGACAAGTACTGTACCTGCCGAGTGGCGGTAATTGGAGCGCAGACTGGTATTGGCATGACGTTCAAGTACTGCGGCAGTGGCGGGAAATTTGGCCAACGTTCCGGTACTTGATACATATCGGCCTGTCATAGGATGTTAGCCATTCCGCTGGGTAGTGATAAGGCCGACAGGGGTACTGGCGTCACGAAGAAGATTTTGTTGGAAAATGTAGGTGTCCTCTCGCTTATCGGAATAGACATATTCCAAGGTTCCCTAACTCGTCACGCACAACAGACTGCACAAGTGAAATCGTCGGTCGAGAATAGCTTGAAGAGGTCTGGAAGCCAGCCAGTGCTGCGGCTCCTATCTTCCGTTGAAGGATAGGGACGAGGCGCTCAGGCGTTGACGGCTGATGCACAGAGTGAAAGTTCTCGCACGAAGACGTAGCAGCCGTATTTCGAATGCGCATCAACTGGCGTGCGTTGCGAAATCTTTTTGCTTCTTCGAAGCATCGACATTGATTAATGATGTCGGCTATGGTGGAAAAAATTTTATGCACGAAACGGTAACAAGCGTCGTCTGCTATGCCCTTGAGTACGTGATTCACTTTGTCCTCTTCTGACATGATCTCGTCAGCCTTTCGGCAAAGTGCGAGAACGTCCTGGATACATATCACATTATTCGGTTGACACCTCTACTCGGGACACAAATTCCCTTTGCGGAGCTCGCTGACAGCCAACAGGTTTCCCGAACAACTCGTGGAGTTCGTGCTTACATTGCTCCCAGCGCGTCATTTCTTCCTTGGGATCTCGAAACCAGAGCCATGCCATTCCTTTCAAGTAGAAAATTATTTTCGCCAGCATAACAGTTTGGTACCCCCTGCTGTGGGCGCTGAGACTCTTGTACATTTGAAGCCGCTCATCGACGTCAAGTTTCTCGGTATCAGAAAACATTCCTGAGTCACGGGACTGCGACGAGATGACTATCGGCGTTGCAACCCCTCCTAACAACATGTGCGCTTGTCCCACTTAGTCGGAACATTGATGGTGCGTTAAAGCTGTGTTTTGGTCAGGGACCAGCGTTGAAGCCACATTTCACTTCAGAAGCAACTTCTTTTGCACCCTCCCGGCCAAGGAAAAGTCAGCGCTATTTCTTTACCTTCACTGCGTGCAGACTTCTGTACACTAGTGTAGTGCTGCGCAGACGTTATGACCTTGTGTGCTGCACTTGGCTCGCTGGGCTGTCACGAATCACAGCAGACTCACATAAAAATTGTAACAGCGCAAACGCAGGCAACCACAAAGTACCAAGGACGAGACACAAGCGCTTGTGTCTCGCCCTTGGTACTTTGTGGTTGCATGTGTTTGCGCTGTTACAATTTTTATGTCAAGTATGCACCAACTAGCCCAGAAAGAAGTTTTAATGACAGCAGACTGCGCGTCGTCTTCTGCATCAGCAGACGAAAAGCACTTGAATTTGCACTTGCCGGCTGCATATTTGTCTTAGCGGCGACAACAGCCAAGGGAGCATCACATCGAGCCTTTCTAGTAGCCGCTTGCCACCGCCCCTTGCAGGAGCAGGTATCGCCGTCACACACGCTGGTATCGCGGACTGACGTCGACGCGGATGGCCGTAGCATTAACCACATCACGCTACCATGAAACTAACCCCAGTGTACGATTTTTCTTTCGTCAACAAATCTATACCATCTGTCGCTAAATACATGGCCAATGCGCACGGCACGGAGACAGCCCGGAGTCCAAAACAGCCTGCACCATCCATGAGTAAGATATCTAAGCTTACCTTCTTGGAAGGTTAGCTCACCTCCCTCTGTGACACATGTTCCAGCATGCACTTCGCCACCGTCTTCAGCGAATATTTACTATGGTCGCTAACTCACTAATATTATTTGACGTCCGCTGCCTGCATTGACTGAGACTGCAGTGTAGAAAGTGTAGTTTTCATGCTACACTACAGCTACAAAAAATGACTTCGTGTTGGTAGGCGGAGGTAAACTTTTCTACGCCAAGTAAAAATATGGCGACTTCCTACACTAACTACACTCGTGTAGACAGTGTAGATAAAAAATCGCCCTGTTGTCTTCAAGAAGCACCAAATTTAAATCGTAAGGCGATTAACTAGAGCTGGCGTTGGAACTGTAATTTCAGAGGAAGTGGGATCCACTCCGCACGCAGTACCTTGTTGAGAGGCAGCAGGCAGGCAGAGGGAAGTGTATATGCGCCTGCACGTCTTGAGTGTGCGTGCGCGTGTACTTGAGTTTGTGTGTTCGCGCGTGCTTGTGTCTTCGTATTCGAATCTGCGTGCGCACCAGCGCGTTTATGCGTCTGCGAGCATACGCGTTGGTGTATGCGTGCATTTTCGTGTGCGTGCGTGCGTGCGCACATTCTTCTGCGTGTGTACACGCGTGGGCACGTGTAAATGTACATGGATGCAAACGGGTTTGTTATCTGTGCATCTGTATGCGTGAAAGAGAGAGAGAGAGAGTGGTGAATGTCTGTTTGTGTGTATATGTGTGCGTGAGCGAACGAGCATTTCCTTACTTGCACGAACTCTCGGATGCAAATGAAATATAGATATTGAAATATGGGGTTTTTACGTGTCAAAATCACAATCTGGTTATGAGGCACGTCGTAGTGGCGGACTCCAGAATAATTTTGGCCACCTGGGGCTCTTTAACTTGCACCTAAATCTAACTACACGGGTGTTATCGCCTTCCGCCCCCAACGAAATGCGGCCGCCGTGGCCGGGATTTAATCCCGCGACCTCGTGCTTACCAGCCCAACACCACAGACACTAAGCAAGCATGGCACAGATATAGAGTTTATTTGAACCTTATTGATATCCACAGAGACAAGAACGAATGACACGGCCTTTCTTGCATTATCACTTTCTGAAAGCGAAACCGCTGCAGAAAGAAAAAATACTAGGAGCCATTCCACTCTGTGAAGATTGATGACCAGCTAAGCTGCAGCACATCACACAGGATTACACAAGGGGACATGTATTTATTTCCATCATTTGGTAATGGTAGCGATGATAGCCTTGTGATTACTGCTATATATATGGGTTGGTCCGGTTACAGCCTTAGACAAAATCTTGGCCAAAATAGAATCTATACATGACCGTTGTTACTTAATTAAAGTACTTGGATTGGTATAGCACTACTAACGAAATTCTTCTTGCAGAAACTCAGTGAGCCACTTCTTTTCTTGTTTTGAAATGCTCACATTGAAGTCTCCAATGGCGATCACAACGACAGAAAGCTGAGCTAGTTGGTAAGGAATCAATATGCAAAAAAAGAAGTGAGGCGTGCGGACAGGACACAAGAGTGTTGTCCACTTCTCTATTCTTGTGTCCTGTCTGCACGCCTCACTTCTTTTTTTGCATAATGGCGATCACAAGGCTAGTGTCATCGCGGCTAACCAATGCAAAGTGCGGGGCCATGAACTTCTCGATGTCACAATTGGGTGTGCCTGAATATATATAGACAGTGGATATCATAATTCCGTCTTTCGTTCGTACGGCACAGAGAACCCCACAGTTGGAGCCCCTGTCCTCTCGCGAGTCAAGGTTGTCAGGTACATACACTTCGTCCTCTGCATATATGGCAAAGCCTACTACTCGTGAGGCCATGTGCTGTTCACAAACTATTCCAGCCTACCCATCGACTTGAAACAACGCATCTTATTTTATTTCTTCTTCTTCTTCTTCTTATTATTATTATTATTATTATTATTATTATTATGACGGGCGCAGCATGACGGCTCGGTACTCTACAACCTCCGGGATCGGCCGACATTTTTGCTCATTCACATGACAAACCCATTTCGAAGCAGAGGTACACAGTTTCGCTGTGAAGGCGCCTGTGCAGTCAGTATTGCCGTCCTGTATTTTGTTTTGACAGCACCATCACCATCGACACGGTCCCGCGAGGAGCTACTACCGGTTCGCGTTCGCTATCTTCCTTGCATCGACGGCAGCCCATTCTCTTGACAGTGATGGCGCGCTAAATCTGCACCATCATTGCGTCGTGTATCTCTTCTGCGACCAAGCAAGCTTTCGACAGCACACGTTCGCTACTGTAGTGACATAAAAACTTTAAACTCCTTACTTTTGAAAAGGCAACCTAAATATGTATCGAAAGTGGACTAGCCGCAAGGAACATACTCCCGCCGCGATGCAATTGATGGCAATATCACAAAAGGCTAGACTCGGTCTGGTCGCCCTTAAAAACGTTCTTTTTCAGTATCAGATATGCTTTAAAAGAGCTTATCTGAAAATATTTGTGCAAAACAGAAGCATGTTTATTATTCGCTCAGCTAGATAATCTCGAGGACTGGCTCCAAACTATTCATTTCCATTAGCCGCCTAAGATTAACAATTGAACATTTATTTTCGCAGCTTCGTTGATTGCGCAAACAGCTGCTCAACTTACTCTCTATCTAGAGTCTAGTAACTTGAACACTTGAATCATAATTTATTTATTTTATTTATTTCACAATAACCCTAAAGGCCCTCTAGGGAGGGTATAACATAAGGTAAATGTTACATCGGTGAGGTGAACAGTGCGTAAATCTAAATAAATGGAAAAACAAAACTGGGACAATAATAATTACAGTGCATCAACGTACAAACACAAAAATTATGATAGTTATCAGTACAGCAATTCTAAATGATTTGTACAAACTATGACACTGTCGTGGAAGCTTTGGTTAACGGTGCATTAATAAATAAATATGTTTACAAATCAAAGAGTCAAACGTGATATATTAGGAATGCCTGGTACTGCATAGAGCGTCTGTAAATTTCGAGGCATTTGTTTCGTTGACAATGTGCGATGGCAGATTATTCCATTCTTTCGCGGTGCGAGGTATAAATGACTAACCAAATGCGAGGGAATGACATATTATGCCTTTGACTTTGCAAGAATGATCCCGACGCGGAAAAATGGTTCAGGGTTCACACATGAACTCATTATGAAGAGATACGTGATAGTAGAGCTTATGGAATAGTGTTAAACGAGATATATTACGGCGAAGTGACAAGGCTTCAAGCACGGCGCGATTTTTTAATGCTGTTATACTGGTTTCTCGTGAATAATCTGAAAAGATTATAGTGCCAGCAAGATTTACATAGCTCTACTAATGTTTGGCGCCGTTAGAAAATACCTGCCTGGATATTCATTGTGCAGTAGGCGTCTAATAAAGCAGGTGAGAATGCTTGGACGAGTTTTGTTGGCGCAATTCAAGTTCCTGAATTCAAGTGTTAGGCACATGTGCCTAACAGCACACTTCTGCCTTTACGACGGACTCTCCTACATTATACAGGAAGCACTTCATCGCTACAGTAGATCACACAAGGTGCACAAGAACATTGTGCGCACTCCCGATTCCATATATTGTCACGTGGTAGTGACGGTGAAGAAAGAAGCAGTACGGTGGAATACAAAACTAGCTTTTATTGGGCGAACCTGTGCCCACAAAACAGGCTACACTTATAGCACAACGATAGCGGCGAACACGGTCGGCGATCGTCGGAAATCTGATCAGCGGGTCAAGCGCGTCGGCTTTTATAGAGCAGTCGTCAAATGTTCCAGACTAATCGTTCGGACCCGCGTGCCTTCCACAATGTTCTACACCATTCGCGTTACGCGAAGGAATCAGATAACACAAGGTTCGGCGACAACAGACAGCCGGGTAGAAGCATCGATAACTTTCCAGAAACGTCGGATACATGCAGGCGCGTCCCTCGCTGTGCGATTACATTTGTTAAGCGGCGAAACGTGGTCGCCCGATAAAGATAAGTACACGTGTCAATACCCCCCTCTTAAAAAGCATCGACCCGATGCTGCAAACAAACGAAGGTAATAAACAAAAGCACTCGTAGCAAAGAAAAGAACAAAAATGGCGAAGTTTGTCAGCGTCCGTAAAAGGGTTTAAGGCGCACCACGTGGACCACTTCAGATCGTGCGCGGCGCCGCTGTGAATGCGAAATGCCGTCTGGCACGACCTCATAGTCCAGAGCGCCAATACGTCGGATGACCTTGTAGGGTCCGAAATAGCGTCGGAGTAGTTTCTCACTTGAGTCCTCGTCGGCGTATCGGGGTCCAGACCCAAACACGGTCGCCAGGTTGGTACTCGACGAAGCGTCGTCGGAGGTTGTAGTGTCGGCTGTCGGTCCTCTGCTGGCTCTTGATTCGCAGGCGGGCGAGCTGCCGGGCTTCTTCGGCGCGCTGGAGATAGCTAGCGACGTCAACATTCTCTTCGTCAGTTACGTGCGGCAGCATGGCGTCAAGCGTCGTCGTCGGGTTCCTTCCGTAAACCAGCGTAAACGGCGTGATCTGTGTTGTTTCTTGCACCGCCGTGTTGTACGCAAAGGTTACATACGGCAGGACCGCGTCCCACGTCTTGTGTTCGGCGTCGACGTACATTGCTAGCATGTCGGCGAGAGTCTTGTTCAGGTGCTCCGTGAGACCATTCGTCTGCGGATGGTAGTCAGTTGTCCTCCTGTGGCTTGTCTGGCTGTACTGCAGAATGGCTTGGGTGAGCTCTGCTGTAGAAGCCGTTCCTCTGTCGGTGATGAGGACTTCTGGGGCACCATGTCACAGCAGGATGTTCTCCACGAACAATTTCGCCACTTCGGCTGCGCTGCCTTTTGGTAGAGCTTTAGTTTCAGCAAAACGGGTGAGATAGTCCGTCGCCACGACGATCCACTTATTCCCGGATGTTGATATCGGAAACGGCCCTAACAAATCCATCCCAATCTGCTGGAATGGTCGGCGAGGAGGTTCGATCGGCTGTAGTAATCCTACTGGCCTTGTCGGTGGTGTCTTGCGTCGTTGACAGTCTCGGCATGTCTTGACGTAACGGGCGACGTCGGCGGTCAGACGCGGCCAGTAATACCTTTCCTGTATTCTCGACAGCGTCCGGGAGAATCCGAGGTGCCCAGCGGTTGCATCGTCGTGTAGGGCGTGCAGTATTTCTGGACGCAGCGCTGACGGTACAACAAGAAGGTAGCTGGCGCGGACTGGTGAGAAGTTCTTCTTCACGACCAGGTTGTTTTCTAACGTGAACGAAGACAACCCGCGCTTAAATGCCCTAGGGACAACGTCGGTGTTCCCTTCGAAACACTCGACGAGGCCTTTTAGCTCCGGGTCAGCTCGTTGCTGTTTAGTGAAGTCTTCCGCGCTTATTATCCCAAGGAAGGCGTCGTAGACCTCGTCGTATTGCGACGGGGGATCGATGGGGGCGCGCGATAAGCAGTCGGCGTCGGTGTGTTTTCTCGCGGACTTGTATATTATCGTGACGTCATATTCTTGGTGTCTGAGGCTCCACCGCGCCAGCCGTCCTGAAGGGTCCTTTAAGTTGGCTAGCCAACACAGTGCGTGATGGTCACTGACGACTTTGAATGGCCTGCCATAGAGGTAAGGGCGGAATTTAGCTGTATCCCAAATGATGGCGAGGCATTCCTTTTCAGTCGTAGAATAGTTGCTTTCCGCTTTTGACAGCGACCGGCTAGCATACGATATCACCCTTTCAAGTCTTTCTTTCCTCTGGACTAGGACGGCACCGAGGCCTAGGCTACTGGCGTGAGTGTGGATTTCGGTATCGGCGTCCTCGTCGAAGTGTGCAAGTACCGGCGGCGACTGCATGCGTCGTTTGAGTTCTTGAAATGCCTTGGCCTGAGGCGTTTCCCACTTGAACGCGACATCACATTTAGTTAGCTGTGTCAGCGGCTCAGCGATGCGTGAAAAGTCCTTGACAAAGCGTCTATACTAGGCACACATGCCAAGGAATCTGCGCACTGCCTTCTTGTCGGGTGGCTGCGGAAACTTTGCGATGGCAGCTGTCTTCTGTGGGTCGGGGCGTACTCCTGATTTGCTGATCACGTGGCCTAGGAACAAAAGCTCATCGTAAGCGAAACGGCACTTTTCCGGCTTCAGAGTGAGCCCTGATGACTTGATGGCTTCTAACACTGTCGCAAGCCGCCTAAAGTGATCGTCGAAATTTCCGGCGAAGACAACGACGTCATCCAGGTAAACAAGGCACGTCTGCCACTTCAGTCCGGCTAACACCGTGTCCATGACGCGCTGAAACGTTGCAGGCGCCGAGCACAGTCCGAATGGCATGACCTTGAACTCGTAGAGGCCGTCTGGCGTGATGAAGGCAGTCTTTTCGCGATCTCTCTCATCGACTTCTATTTGCCAGTAGCCAGACTTGAGGTCCATCGACGAGAAGTATTTAGCGTTGCAGAGCCGATCCAATGCGTCGTCTATCCGTGGAAGGGGGTACACATCCTTCTTCGTGATCTTGTTCAGTCGACGATAATCGACGCAGAAGCGTAGGGTTCCGTCCTTTTTCTTTACCAGGACTACAAGAGAGGCCCACGGGCTTTTCGACGGCTGGATGATGTCGTCGCGCAGCATTTTGTCGACTTGTTGCCTAATAGCTTCACGTTCTCGCGTGGAAACTCGGTAAGGGCTCTGGCGGAGTGGTCGAGCGCTCTTTTCGGTTATTATGCGATGCTTTGCAACTGGTGTTTGTCGAATCCTCGATGACGTCGGAAAGCAGTCTTTGTATCGTCTGAGAAGACTTCTGATCTGTTGCTGCTTACTCATAGGAAGACTTGGATTCACGTCAAAGTCTGGTTCGGGGATAGTGCTCATCGGGGTAGATGCGGCTGAATCCGAGAGGACAAAGGCATTGCTGGTTTCCACAATTTCCTCGATGTATGCGATTGTCGTGCCATTGTTGATGTACTTGAACTCTTGGCTGAAGTTGGTTAGCATAACTTCCACTTGCCCTCCATGGAGTCGAGCCATCCCTCTTGCGACGCAAATTTCACGGTCGAGCAGTAGATGTTGGTCGCCCTCGATGACGCCTTCTACGTCAGCGGGTGTTTCAGTGCCGACGGAAGTAATAATGCTGGGACGCGGCGGGATGCTCACTTGATCTTCGAGCACACTCAAGGCGTGGTGACTACGACAGCTCTCCGGCGGTATCGCTTGATCTTGTGACAGCGTTATCGATTTTGACTTCAGGTCGATGACTGCGCCATGTTGATTCAGGAAGTCCATGCCGAGAATGACGTCTCGTGAACACTGTTGGAGGATAACGAAGGTGGCATGGTAAGTCCGGTCATGAATGGTAATTTTTGCCGTGCAGATTCCAGTCGGCGTAATGAGGTGTCCTCCAGCGGTCCGAATTTGGGGGCCCTCCCATGCAGTCTTAACCTTCTCCAACTGGGCGGCGATGTGTCCACTCATTACGGAGTAATCGGCCCCTGTGTTGACTAAGGCAGTGACTGCGTGGCCGTCGAGAAGCACGTCGAGGTCGGTGGTTCTTTGTCTGGCGTTGCAGTTAGGTCGTGGCGTCGGATCACGGCTGCGTCGTGTTGAACTGAAGTTGAAACGTCGCGTCGTCAAGTCGTCGTTCGTCGGTGTAGTCTTGCCTTCCTGACTTCGTCGGGACGGCGGCGTGTCGTTGTTGTGTCGTCGAGATCGTTTCTTCGTCGTCTTCGTCGGCGGCGGAGGATCTTCGTCAGTTCGGCGAACAGCAACCACACCTCCATCGCTTGCTGCTTTTAGTTTTCCGGATATGGGCTCGCTGACCGGCCCCGGGCTGGGCCAGTGTATGGTCGGCGCTGCGGCGACAGGTAGCGGCCTGGTGATGGCGAACGCGATGGTCGTCGAGTGCTCCGCTGAGTAGCGGCGAGGTAGTCGGCGATGTCACGAGGTCGTTCACCTTCCCTCGGGCGCTGTGCGTTGACGGCGAAGCCTCGCAATCCCAGGTCGCGGTATGGGCATCGGCGGTACACAAGGCCGGCTTCGCCGCAGTGGTAGCAGAGCGGGCAGTGGTCGGGTGCGCGCCAAATGTTCGTCTTCCTCGCGTAGGTGCGCTGGGCGACGGGTAGGTGTGCTGGCGGCGGCGGCGGTGGACGACGGAATTGCGTCGTTGCAGGGCCCTGGCGTGGTCGCGGAGGGGGACCTGGACGGCGTGCGACGGCGGCGTATGTCATCGCTTCTAGCTGGGGCTGCAGTAATTGTGGTTGCAGTTCAGGAACTCCTAGCGATCAGTGCACCTCTTCTTTCACGATGTCGGCGATCGAGGCCACTTGAGGCTGCGACGATTGCAAGACCTTGCGCAGTTCTTCGCGCACAATGGCCCTGATGGTCTCGCATAGATCGTCCGTGGCCAGTGATTGAATTCCGGAGTAGCTTGTTGGATTGGTGCGTCGGTCAAATTGCCGGTTCCGCAATGCCAGTGTCTTCTCGATGCTCGTCGCCTCACGAAGAAACTCGTCGACGGTCTTCGGTGGGCTTCTTACCATACCGGCGAAAAGTTCCTCTTTTACACCACGCATTAGTAGACGTACTTTCTTCTCCTCGGACATTTCGGGGTCGGCGTGGCGGAACAGAAGGCTCATTTCCTCAGTGAAGATCGTGATCGTCTCATTCGGCAGCTGCGCTCTTGTCTCCAGTAGAGCTTGGGCTCACTCTTTTCCCACGACGCTTTGAAATGTTTGCAGCAAGCCGCTTCGGAAGAGGTCCCACGTCCTAATAATAATATTTGGGGTTTTACGTGCCAAAACCACTTTCTGATTATGAGGCACGCCGTAGTGGAGGACTCCGGAAATTTTGACCACCTGGGGTTCTTTAACGTGCACCTAAATCTAAGCACACGGGTGTTTTCGCATTTCGCCCCCATCGATATGCGGCCGCCGTGGCCGGGATTCGATCCCGCGACCTCGTGCTCAGCAGCCCAACACCATAGCCACTGAGCAACCGCGGCGGGTATCCCACGTCCTCAAGGTGGCTTCTCGATTCTCGAACCACGTCTTGGCGGCGTCCTCCAATGCGAAATAGACATGTCGTAGCTTGTCGCCACTTGCCCAGTCGTTAAACGTAGCGACCCTCTCATACGTTTCCAGCCAGGTTTCCGGGTCCTCAAATGTGGAACCGCGGAACGTCGGTGGTTCCCTGGGCTGCTGCAGCACGATGGGGGACGCTGGGGCTGCCATTGGGCTTGCCTTGGCCACAATCTTCTTGGTCTTATCAGGTAGAAGTCCGTGCTCCGGGGGCAGCTGTTGAAGACGGCGGCTTGCTCGGTGGTCCGGGACTACGTTGGTGTTCTGTTTGCGGTCTGGGCTGGGATCTCGGCTTGTCGGGGGTGTCCCGTACATGAACGAAAAGCACCTCCACCAGATGTCACGTGGTAGTGACGGTGAAGAAAGAAGCAGTACGGTGGAATACAAAACTAGCTTTTATTGGGCGAACCTGTGCCCACAAAACAGGCTACACTTATAGCACAACGATAGCGGCGAACATGATCGGCGATCGTCGGAAATCTGATCAGCGGGTCAAGCGCGTCGGCTTTTACAGAGCAGTCGTCGAATGTTCCAGACTAATCGTTCGGACCCGTGTGCCTTCCACAATGTTCTACACCATTCACGTTTCAATTTCAATTTATTTTCCCATCTTACAGTACAGATGGAGGGGTTGCAGAAAAAAGCTACACCAGGGTAGCTTGACAAGTCTACAAACCTAAAATTCAGCAGGGAGGCGGTACTGGAACTTGTGCAAAAACAAACAGATAAGTATATCAAGTAATCACTGAAGGATACACGAAACAGCAATACGTGCACACAAGTAAACTCAAGCCATGTTATTTGAACACATAGTACGAAGCTCCTCGCGCGAACAAGAAAACAAATTAAAATTAATGAGACTATAACCATTAAGAAGAGATGGAAGAATATAGTGAAGGCGTTCTTGTCCAAGTTTAAGTCGAGGTGTCGGTACTATCCATTCCTCGCCATGTTTTGTTGGATAGCTTAACGTTTTTTTCTTTAGTTCTGCTAATTTCTTGAGATTGGTTATATTATTCCCAATTTCCGATTTAAAGACGACACTGAGACGATATTTATAGAGATTATGTACTTTAATTACTCTAGAATGACTAAATAAAGCTGCAATTGGATGTCGGTATGACGTATTATACACATGCGGAGATACCTTTTTTGGATTAGGTGAATGCGTTCAAGGTTAGTGATGGTTGTGATACGCCAAACTAGTTGGCAATAATTCAAATGCGAGTTGAAGATTGAGTTGTAAACCAGCATTTTAGTTTGTGTAGGTAGGATATTTTTTAAACGACCTATAGCGCCAGTGATTTGAGCTGTTTTGTTTGAGACCTAATTAACGTGATGATCCCATGACATATTGGAGGAAAATATAACCCCTAGGCATTTGAACTGCTCTACTATTTCTACAGGACGTGAATTCAAAATAATATCTTCATGCGGAGGGATAAGCTTGTTTTTTGGTTTGAAAATGACTGCATTAGTCTTACCCTCATTTATCTTCATTGAATTAGAAATGGACCAATCCTCGAGGGCAATCATCGCAACGTTGCATTGATCAATAAGTTCGGAAATGTTATTACCGGCAAAAAACAGACTTGTGTCATCCGCATATATGACAAACTTTGCATCATGGTTAATATTTATTATATCATTTATATAAATGTTGAAGGGTAAAGGTCCTAGCGTACTTCTTTGAGGGACACCGCACATGAGAGGTTTCGGTTCAGACTGCATACCATTAATTAATACCACTTGTTGCCTAGAGGATAGATAAGAGTTCAATAATGATAGTGCTTTCCCTCGGATACCATAGTACTGTAATTTATTAAGCAGTATTTTATGGTCCACCAGGTCAAAAGCGCTTGAAAAGTCCACAAACAGACCAATCACAATAGCTTTGTTTTCTAGCTGTGTTATTATGTATTCTTTTTGTTCGAGCAATGCAGACTCAGTTGATTTGCCTTTACAAAAGCCAAACTGAAATGGTGTTAGTAGGTTAAATTTATGAATGAAGTTAGACAGCCTTAGATGAAGCATTCTTTCAAAGGCTTTTGAGAAAACTGGCAGAATTGAAATTGGTCTGTTATTGCCAAGAACATTTCGATCTCCCTTTTTAAAAAGGACAGCGACTTTCGCTAATTGCATTCTTTTTGGAAAAACTGCAGTTACTAAACAGATGTTAAAGATGTGAGCAAGTTACGCGATGGAATCAGATAACACAAGGTTCGGCGACAACAGACAGCCGGGTAGAAGCATCGATAACTTTCCAGAAACGTCGGATACATGCAGGCGCCTCCGTCGCTGTGCGATTGCATTTGTTATGCGGCGAAACGTGGTCGCCCGATAAACATAAGTACACGTGTCAATATGAGCGTTGGTGGTATTAGGCTTGGTTTCCTGGCGTCATTAAGAATAAAAACAGCTGCCTGGCGGAGAGCAATGGCTAATTTTAGTACATTGTATCAAATGGAGTTGCGCGCACGTATATGTTAAAACACAAAGTACTGAAATATCGGGATGAGTGCTTTGCGGAATATATTTTAACTGCATATTGTTGACACATAGAAAAAAATACCGCTTTTTTTAGAATTAATCCTGATATAAGTATACAGTTAAGTGAAACGTGTGTCCGACCTAGTGCGCGTGTTGGAAGCAGCCCAAGCGGCACGGCCATATTGGCACACGAAATATTGGTTTCTTAAGGCGAAGGCCTGAACTGACCCGTAGCAACGTCTAATACCCGCAAAAAATAAGCGGCATCTAGTCTAGTGATACAGAGTAGAAGAGTGACACAAGAAAAGTAGATGAATCGTGCAAAAAATATGAGCAGCAATGGCTCATTCCCGAAAAAAATTAAACAGGATTGGTTCATACCCCCGAAAGCAAGCAGATGCAATGGCTGAATATGCATGAAGGAATAAGAGAAAAAAAGACGAAGAAAAGAAAGAAGGAACAAAAGAACGAAAGAGAGAACAAAGAAACAAACAGAGAAAGTCAAACATCACGGGCCATTGCACGCTGTGAAGGTGGTTTGCCAGCGAGGCTGTTTAGCACATGACACGGAGGTGACACATAATTTTGAACAAAGGTACGAACAAATTTATTGTCTTGATTGTTCGTCATTATTTCACTCACAACTGCGATCGCATTCTTTGATAATGTCAAATCAATGCACGTACGCAGCTATGTAGTCGGTTGGGTCCGGTTGGCGTAGCATTGCAAGAGATATGTCTGCAACACGGAATGCGTAAACCGCTCCCTTTTTGGTATCGACAAATACACATTGAAGTGACCGACGACAGCAGAGATACTGTCATCGCAGCTAATTCACGCGAAGTGAGCAGCCATGAACCCTACGGGACTATGAGTCATCGCATTCTTTGCTTGCTTATGGGGGTATGAGCCATTGATGATGACTTTTTCGACATTTGTATATTGCATACGTGATCAGAAAAATTTAAGCGCTGTTCGTTTCACTTTGCTTAGTGCTTGTAGCCTCTGCCTTACGGGGCTATGAGGCATTGCTGTTAAAGCGAAACAGTGCGTGCCGCTATGTTGTGCTTTGACCGTTACTTGTAAATTTTGTGTAGTGCACAAAATATGGAGCTAGATTCGCGACTCCCAATTTTGGAACCGTCTTTGTTCTCCCCTATTTCTTCTACGTGACAGTAAAGACATGCCACATTTTCGTTGATTGAATACTGGTAAATAGACCATAGACTTTCGCACCGCTAGCGCTTACTTTTCTAACACAATATTTCATAAATCAAAACCTAAATTTTCCTCTAACGGATTGCAGAGTATTAACATGGGTATTAGTAGGGTGTCTCAAGAGAAAAGAAGATTTTGTTGCTTATCATTCAGGTTTCAGTGGAGGGCAGAAAACGGAAATTAAAGAAAAAATATCCTTAGTATACTTAAAAGTCTGTCCACTTTGAAACGATTCATTTGAGTTCCTGCTTTGCATGCTGATACCGACTAGAGGAAAAACGAAGGAGAGATAAGCAAAAAATAAAAAATAAGAATAGTGAAGAGTGAACCGCAGAGTGAATAGCCAGAGTGAACGAACTCCAAGATCAATGATCTCAAATAGTCACAAGCGTTCCTATACAGTCTGCAGTCGTTTTCGAGAAGCACAGTTGGTTTTTTGTGGCCTTAAGCATCTCATTAGTACTTAGGACAAGTTCCCGAGACATTTTCCTCCAGGCGCCGTCTGCCATCCAAGCGGCTAATACTGAGCTCCTGAAGCCGGGCAAAGAGCGTCAGGCGTTGAGCGTCCAGACTCCGTAGACCTAACGAGGCCTAGAAACGACAAGGTGATTACTAATGCATTTTGATGACTTGGATATGTTTGCCAGGAGACCCCAGGAGACCGTGCCTTCTAACGTCTTATTATGCCTGGCGATCCCGTCCAGTGGACTCAGATCTGAAAGGACGCGCACAATTAAATGCGTAGGGTTGCTTACGTTTACCATATGTAACGTGTTTCTTTTACGTATTTAAGCCGAGATACGTTATTCAAAAGTGCCAAAACTGCAAAATATCGCAGTGGCTTATCCGCGCAGGCTCCGTAGGAACCAGGCACGGAAGCGATAAAGCACGGTGTTTGATGCAAAACACGCCTTCGCTGCCACGCCTAAAAGTAGCTGCACAAAAAACAGAAATGGTTTCGGCACGCAGCTGACGCGAGCCAAGCTGACGTGCCCACTCAAATATTGTCCGCTGGCGGTTCCATTATACTTGACCCTGCCGATGTTAATCGTAGCAGGTGTAACCAGACCCAGTCATTACCATATCGTCGTGGCTTATACGCACAGGCTCCATAGGAACCAGGCACTGTAGCGATAAAGCACAGGTATATGATGCAAAACGCTGGCCTTCGTTGCCACACCAAGCAGAAGAAGCTGCACAAAAAAACACGAAAGGTTTCGGCATGCTGCTTACGGGTAGCCAGCTGACGTGCCCACAGAAAAAATTGTCCGGTGGCGGTTCCTTTATAGTTCACACTGTCGATGTTGATCGTAGTAGGCTCAACGAGTCCCAGTCATTCCCATATCGCAGTCCCTTATGCGCAGAGGCTCTATAGGAACCACGCACGGAGCGATGAAGCACTATGTTTGAAGCAAAACACTGGCCTTCGCAGCCACGCCGGAGAGAAAAAAAACCGCACAAAATACAGAAATGGTTTCGGGGTGCTGGTGACGGGAGGCCAGCTGACGCCCCCACTGAAGAAATTGTCCGGTGTTGGTTCCTTTACACTCGGACACTGTCGATGTTGATCGTACCTGGCGCAACGAGTCGCAGTCAATCCTATATCGCAGTGGCTTATCCACGCAAGCTCCGTAGGAACCGGACATGGGAGCGAAGAAGCGCAGTATTTGATGCAAAATGCTGGCCTTCACTGCACACTGAACAGAAGAAGCTGCACAAAGTACAGAAATTATATTGGCATCTTGCTAACGGGAAGCCAGCTGGCATGCCCACTGAAGAAATAGTCCTGTCGCGGTTCCGTTATACTTGACGCTGTCGAAGTTTATCATACCGGGTGCAATTAAGCCTCGTCATTCCCATGTCGCAGTGGCTTCCCCGTGCAGGCTCCATAGCAACCAGACACGGGAGCGATGAAGCAGGGTGTTTGATGCAAAACGCCGGCATTCGCTGCCGCACCGAACCGCAGAATGTGCTCAAGAAACAGAAACGGCATTGGCGTGCTGCTGACGAAAGGCCAGCCGACTTTCTGGGCGCAATGAGTCCCAGTCGCTACCATATGGCTCTGGATTCTCCGCACAGGCTCCGTAGGAACCAGGCACGGGAGCGAGGAAGTAGGGTGTTTGATGCAAACGCATGCCTTCGCAGCCACGCCGAACTGAAAAAGCTGCACAAAAAAAGAAATGGTTTCGGAATGCTGCTGATGAAAGACCAGCATACCTGCCCACTGATAAAATGGTCCGGCTGCGGTTCCTTTATACATAACGCTGACGATGTTCATCGTACCGGGCGCAACGAATCCCAGTGATTCCCATATCGCAGTCACTTATCTGCTCAGGCTCCGTATGAAGCAGGTATGCGAGCGATGAAGCACCCTGTTTGATGCAAAACGCTGGCCTTCGTTGCGACGCCGAAAAGCTGAAGCTGCAGAAAAAAAAACAGATTGTTTCGTCATGCTGCGGACGGGAGGCCAGCTGACGTGCCCACTGAAAAAATTGTCCGGTGGCACTTCCTTTACACTCGACACTGTCGGGGTTGATCGTACCGTGCGCAACCCGTCCCAGCATTCCCATATCGCAGTGGCTTATCCGTGCAGGCTCCGTAGGAACCAGGGATGGGAGCGATGAAGCACAGTGTTTGATGCAAAACGCCGGCTTTCGCTGCCGCACCGAACAGAAGGAGCTGCACAAGAAACAGAAAGGTTATTGGCATGCTACTGACGAAAGGCCAGCAGACGTGCCCACTGATAAAATTGTCCGCTTGCGGTTCCTTGATACTTGACGCTGTCTACGTTCATCGTACCGTGTGCAACGAGTCCCAGCCATTCCCATATCGCAGTTGCTTATCCGCTCAGGCTCCGTATGAAGCAGGTACGCGAACGATGAAGCACCCTGCTTAATGCAAAACGATGGCCTTCGCTGCGACGCCGAAAAGCAGAAGCTGCAGAAAAAACAGATGTTTCGGCATGCTGCCTGGTTCCTACGGCGCCTGCACGGATAAGCCTCTGCAATATGGGAATGACTGGGACTACTTGTGGCCGGTAGGTTACACCATCGACAGCGTCCAGTTTAAAAGAACCGCCACCGGACAATTTTTTCAGTGGGCGCGTCAGCTGGCCCCCCGTCAGCAGCATGCCGAAATCATTTCTGTTTTTTTTTTTGTGCAGCTTCCTCTCTTCGGCGTGGCAGCGAAGGCCAGTGTTTTGCATCAAACACCGTGCCTAATTGCTCCCGTGCCAGGTTCGTACGGATCCTTTGCGGATAAGGCCCTGCCATATGGGAATCGCTGGGACTCATTACGCCCGGTACGATCAACATCGACAGCGTCAAGTATAAAGGAACCGCCACCGGATAAGTTTATCGGTGCGTGCGTCAGCTGGACTCCCGTCCGCAGCATGCTAAAACTGTTTATTTTTTGTGCAGACTCTTCTATTTGGCGCGGCAGCGAAGGCCAGCATTTCGCATAATACACCGTGCTTTATCACTCCTGTGACTGGATCCTACCGATCCTGCGCGGACAAGCCCCTGTAATATGGGAATGACTGGGACTCGTTGCACCTGTTATGATAAACATCGACAGCGTCAAGTATAAAGAAATTGTTACGGGCCAATTTCTTCAGTGGGCATGTCATTTGGTGTCCAGTCACCAGTATGCGGAAATCATTTCTGTGTTTTTCTACAGCTTCTTCTGTTCGGTGTGTCAGCGAAGCCCAGCCTTTTGCATCAAAGGCCGTGCTACATCGCTCCCATGCCTGTTTCCTACCCAGCCTGCGCGGATAAGCGACTGCGACATGGGAATTATTAGCATTCGTTACGCCCGGCACGATCAACTTCGACAGCATCAAGTATAAAGGAACCACCACAGGACCATTTCATCAGAGGGTACGTGAGATTGCGTCGAGTCTGCAGCATGCCGAAACATCTGTTTTTTCTGCAGCTCCTGCTTTTCGCCGTCTGCTGGCCTTTCGTCAGCAGCATTCCAAAACCATTTCTTTTTTTGTGCAGCTTCTTTAGTTCGGCGTGGCTGCGAAGGTGAGCGTTTTCATCAAACACCCTACTTCATCGCTCTCGTGCCTGGTTCCTACGGAGCCTGCGCGGAGAATCCATAGCAGGCTCCGCTTACGCTGTCAATTTGACGCAGTCAATGTTCATCGTACCGGGTGCAACAAGCCCCAGTCATGCCTATATTGCAGTCGCTTATCCGCGCAGGCTCCCTATAAAATAGGTACGCGAGCGATGAAACACGCTGTTTGATGCAAAACGCTGGCCTTCGCGGCGACGCGAACAGCTGAAGCTGCAGAAGAAACAAATTGCTTCGGCATGCTGCTGACCGGAAATCAGCTGACGTTCGCAATGAAGAAATTGTCCGGTGATGGTTTGTTTATACTTGACGCTTTCGATGGTGATTGTACCGAGCGCAACGGGTCCCATTCATTCACATGTCGAAGTGACTTATCCGTGCAGGCGCCGTAGGAACCAGGCGCGGAAGCCATTAAGCACGGTTTTTGATGCAAAACGCTGCCCTTCGGTACTCTTCCGAACAGATGAAGCTGCACAAAAACAGAATTCGTTTCCGCATGCTGTTGACCGGACGCCAAATGCCGTGCCCACTGAAGGAATTGTCCAGTGGCGGTTCTTTTACACTTGACGCTGTCGATGTTCATCGTACTGGATCCAACGAGTCCCAGTCATTCTCTTATCGCAGTGGCTTATGCGCGCATGCTCCGTAGGGAGCAGGCACGGGAGCGATGAAGCACGGTCTTTGATGCAAAACGCTAGCCTTCGCTGACACGCCGAACAGAAGAAGCCGCAGAAAAAGCAGAATTTGTTCGCGCATGCTGCTGACTGGGAGCCTACTGACGTGCCCACTGAAGAAATTGTCCTGTGGCGGTTCCTTTATACTTGACGCTGTCGATCTTTAGCGGACCGGGCGCAACGAGACCCAGTCATACCCATATCGCAGTGGCTTCTCCGTGCAGGCTCCGTAGGAACCAGGCACGGGAGAGATGCAGCGCGGTGTGTGATGCAAAACGCCAGCTTTCGCTGCCACACCGAACAGAAGAAGCCGCACAAGAAACAGAAACGTTATTGGCGTGCTGCTGACGAAAGGCCGGCGGACGTGCCTACTGATAAAATTGTCCGGTGGCGGTTCCATTATACTTGACACTGTCGATTTTGATCGTGCCTGGCGCAACCAGTCCCAGTCTTTCACATATCGCAGTCGCTTATCCGCTCAGGCTCCGCATGAAGCAGGGACGCGAGCGATGAAGCACACTGATGCAAAACGATGGCCTTCTCTGTGACGCCGAAAAGCAGAAGCTGCAGAAAAAAAAACAGATGTTTCGGCATGCTGCTGATGGGAGGCCAGCTCACGTGCCCGCTGAAGAAATTGTCCGGTAACGGTTCCTTTACACTTGACACTGTCGGTGTCCATCGTACCGGGTGCCACGACTTCCCGTCATTCCCATATCGCAGTTGCTTATCCGCGCATGCTCCGTAGGAACCAGGCACAGGAGCGATGAAGCACGGTCTTTGATGCGAAATGCTGGCCTTCGCTTGAACGCCGAACAGAAGAAGCTGCACAAAAAACAAATGGTTTCGGCGCTCTGCTGATGGGAGGCCAGCCGACGTGCCCTAGGAAAAAAATAGTCCGGTGACGTTTCCTTTATACTGGACGCTGTCGATGTTGATCGCACCGGGCGCGTCGAGTCGCAGTCATACCCATATCGCAGTTGCTTATCTGCGCAGGATCAGTATGAACCAGGTACGGGAGCGATGAAGCAGGATGTTTGATACAAACGCTGGCCTTCGCAGCCACGCCGAACAGATGAAGCTGCACAAAACGCAGAAATGGTTTCGGCATGCTGCTGACCTGATGCCAGCTCACGTGCCCACAGAAGAAATTGTCTGCTGGCGCTTCCTTTATACTGCACGCTGTCGATGTTAATCGTACCGGACGCAACGAGTCCCATTCATTTCCAGGTCGCTGTGGCTTATCCGCGTAGGCTCCGTAGGAACCAGGCACGGGAGCAACGAAGCACAGTGTTTGATGCACAGTGTTTGATAATGGCCTTCGCTGCCACGCCGAACAGAAGAAGCTGCACAAAAAACAAATGATTTGGGCATGCTGCTGACGGGAGGCCAGCTGAAGTTCCCACAGAAGACATTGTCTGGTGGCTCTTCATTTATACTTCACTCTGTCGGTGTTGATTGTACTGGGCACCACGAGTCCCACTAACCCATTAAAGACCAGCGTGACCATATGGTCACGTTAGTCTACAAAGTGGATTTCAAGTAATTAAGATTAACAAAACGGCACCAAAATTGCATTTGACGTGCCGTTTGACAGATTAGGGTTCCCTTTAGGGATACCAGTTGGAGCAGCTGTCAGTCGTTTTGTGAGAGCCCCTCGCAAAGGCGGGAATAAGTGTTGCTCTGTGAGTAGCGTTGCCATGCATTGTTCCTTAGGGTAAGTGTGTTTTTTTTTCACTAGTTGTTTAAGCAATAGTCAGATATATTTACCTCCGTATTGCTCTTCGAATATGTGACCTCCGATGAGCATTTGTGAAAGATTAATGTTTGATTTATCCATGAACGAACGTGTTATCTTGCGCGTTGCCATATGGTCACGCTGGGCCTATAGGCTAGCTAACTTTCTATTTTTTTAACTGCATTCTCATCTCTTGCGCGTCTGCTGGCGCGATCTCGCAATGGTTATTCCTTATTTTATTTTCTGAATATGTTGATGTTGGATAAAATAGCGAAGATAGTCGTAGGGGAAGTTGACGACGTTTCAGGGATTTATATCGAGCCGCCAGAGGCTAGCACCTATTCGGATGAAGACTCGGCCGATGAAGACTCAGGTGGGCTCATTGACAATCTAAGCAGGTGGCAGCTATGAGCCGGCGCTGAAATGCGGAAAGCCTATCCGCTTCGGGTATAAAGTATGGTGCCTAAATGCCAAGAACAGATACCTTGTAAACGTCAAAGTGTATCAAGGCAAGCAGGAGATCCTGGAACATCTGAAAAATATGAAAAGTATTTCGGAAAAGCAGCGGCGCCACTTCTTCAAATGGTGGAAGAACTCGCAGCAAAGACGCACGACCTTCCTTTCTATTTCTGTTTTGATAATTTATTCGCAAGCATGCAGCTACTCAGGTATCTCAAGGCACAGGGCTACGAAGGCACGGGCACAGTGAAGCAGAACCGTGTTCCCAAAGAGTGCCCTATCGCTTGACCAGAATTCGTCAAGCGCCAATCTCGCGGGCACGAAGATACCGTGCTGAGCGACAATGGGATAATTCCTCTCCGCTGGATGGACAATTCTGTAGTAACGATTGTAAGTACCATTCACGGCGTAGAGCCAATGTCATCTGCACACAGGTACTTTGGTGTTGAGAAGAAGCGAATCAAGGTGACCCGTACAAACACTGTTGCTCAGTACAAGTTTTGTAGGAGGTGCGAAGCAGATGGATGCAAATGTAGGCGCCTATAAGATTGCAATCTGTGGCAAAAAGTGTTGGTGGCCGATTTTCACTTGACTTTGTAATGTATCTATCAGCAACGCTTGGGCGCTAATTCGTAGCACAGGGTTCAACGTCACGCAGGTGGAATTCCGCAGGCAAATTGCACTAAGCTACCTGATGCGATGGGACAATAAGCCTAGATGGCCTGGTCAACGCAGAATCCCAGAGACTGGTGATGTCCTGAATGGTACACGGTATGACCAAGCAGCCCACTTTGTGGCTCCAATACCTAATGGCAAGAGATGCAGGTGTGCGTGAGATAATTGCAACAGCGCGGTGCACACACAATGCACAAAGTATGACGTCGGCATGTGTATTCCACGATTTAAACTATATCACACTAAATAAGTACTCGACTATTCGCTATGTATGTTTTTTATGGTGTTTCATGGTTTGAAATAAATGTTTTTAAATTCGCGTATTTTGCTGTAGCGTAAGGCCCCAGTGTGACAATATGGTCACGGGCTATATTTCAAAAACTAATCAGGCAACAGTAATAAATTCTTGCATATGAATTATTAGTATAAAGGTAAGCTAACAAATTAGATTTATTTCAAGATAGCAAGAAAAAAAATGAAACCGGTCCCTAATGGGTTAATTTCCATATTACTGTGGCGTATCCGCGCAGGCTTCCTAGGAACCAGGCACGGGAGCGATGAAGCACGGTGTTTGATGCAAAACGCTGGCCTTCATTCCACACCGAAAAGAATGAACTCCAGAAAAAGCAGAAATGGCATTGACCTGCTGCTCACGGGAGGCCTGCTGAGGCACCCACTGAAGAAATTGTCCGGTGGCGGTTCCTTCCTACTTGGCACTGTTGATGCTGATCGCTCCGGGTGCAACGAGTCCCAGTAATTCCCATATCCCAGTGGCTCCTCCGCGCAGGCTCCGTAGGAACCAGGCACGGGAGCGATGAAGCACGGTGTTTGATGCAAAACGCTGGTCTTTGCAGCCACGCCGAACAGAAGAAGCTGCACAAAAACAGAAATGGTATTGGCATGCTACTCATGGGACAAGCTGACGCGCCCACTTAAGAAATCTTCTTGTGGCAGTTTCTTTATACTTGACGCTGTCAATGTTTATCATAACGGGCGCAAGGAGCCCCAGTCATTCCCATATGGCCGTGGCTTATCCATGCAGGCTCGGTATGATCCAGGCTCAGGAGCGATGAAGCACGGTATTTGATGCGAATCTCTGGCCTTCGCTGTCACACCGAAAGGAATAAGCTCCACAAAAAACAGAAATGGTAGTGGAAACGGCTCACGGGAGACCAGCTGACGCGTCCACTGAAGAAATTATCTCGTGGCGGTTCCTTCATACTTGGCACTGTCGATGCCGATCGGCCCAGGCGCAACGAGTTCCAGTCAGTCCCATATCGTAGTGGCTTCTCTGTGCAGGCTGCGTAGGAACGAGGCACGCGACCGATGAAGCACGGTGTTTGATGCAAAACGCTGGCCTTCGCAGCCCCGCCGAACAAAAAAATCTGCACAAAAAAACAAATGGTTTCCACATGCTGCTTATGGGAGGTCAGCTGACCTGCGAAATGAAGAAATTATCCGGTGGCGGTTCCATTACCCTCGGAACTGTCAATGTTGATCGTACCGGGCGGAAAGAGTCGCAGTCATTCCCATATTGCAGTGGCTTATCCACGTGGGCTCCGTAGGAACCAGGCACGGGAGCTATCATGCATGGTGTTTGATGCAAAACGCTGGCCTTCGCTGCACACCGTGTAGAAGAAGCTGCACAAAATACAAAAAATGATACTGTCATGCTGGTGGTGGGAGGCCAGCTGACGTGCCCACTGAAGAAATTGTCCGGTCGCGGTCCGGTTGACGCTGTCGACGTTGATCGTGCGGGGCGATACGAATCCTAGTCGTTCGCATGTCGCAGCGGCTTCCCTGCGCAGCCTCCATAGCAACCAGGCACGGGAGCGACGAAGCACGGTGTTTGATGCAAAATGCCGGCCTTCGCTGCGGCACCGAATTGAAGAAGCTGCACAAGAAACAGAGATGGTATAGGCATGCTGCTGACTAAAGGCCATCAGACATGCCCACTGATAAAATTGTCCGGTTGCTATTCCTTTTTACTTGACGCTGTCGATGTTCATCGTACCGGGTGCAACGAGTCGCATTTATTCACATATTAATAAATGTTATGCTCCGAAAAAGAAGAGAGGACGAAGTGAGAAACGAACGTGGAGCTTAGCGGGTGCCTGCATTTTTTTATTTTTGACAAGCGTCGAATAAAGAAGACGTTCTCTTCTTCGGCTCCGCTTCCTGGTTTTCAACATATGTTGCCCAGACCAGGATATCAGATCTACAGTTGAAGACACCTGACGATGAAGCGAGCTACCTGAAAAGGACGACTGACCAACGCGATCAACGCGACGACGCTGCGACATAATGGAAGAGCGGTCCACGTCATCACGAAGCCACCGATTCCCGACGTGACGACATGGAAAGACTACGACGGAAGTTCGAGGGGCGGTCACCAGAATCATGAACGACATGACAACTCTTATGCAGACGAAACCAATGCCATATGATGAGCTGGCCGACCTACTTAACCTATTGAAGATAAAGGAAACTATGCTTGCGGACGTTGATAGCCAAGTAGAAGAGCATGTTGCCGATGATAACTTTGAGAATGAGCTTCAAAACGTCGGACAGTATCAAAATCTATCGTCCTCGCGAAATCCCGCGCTCAACGCACTTTATCCGCTTAGCAAACGGCTACGCACGTATCTCACCATGACTTTCATCAAGCACGCGCACTCGTTAAGCTGCCTAAGCTCGATGTACCGATGTTTCTTGGTGACCCCAATAAATGGCCAGAATTTTGGGTTAAATTTCACTCTACTGTTCACCAGAACCAGTATATCACAGACGTAAACAAATTGAAATATCTTCGGAGCTACTTGATGGGTAAAGCTGCAGGTGTCATCAGCGACCTGTCGACAACTAACGAAAGCTATAGCGCAGCTACAGAACTTCTGAAAGAAAGATTCGGTCAGAAGTCACTGATTGTTAACGACCACATGCGTCGTCTTCTAAACCTACGTAAAGTTCCTTCTTGCGAAGATTTCGAGGGGCTCCAAAGGTTGCATGAAGAAGTGCCGACGCGCGTGAGATTCCTGCACAACCTTGACGTCGAAGAGAAAGAATATGGAGTGCTTCTGACTACTGCTATAATACAAAATCATCGGCAAGGAATGGTACTCCATTATAATCAGCGCATCTTGTTTTTGACAAATACAGGCGTTACTAGTGACAGGCTAAATGAAATGTCTGTTCTTCTAGACTTCTTGAGCCTTGAAGTAAGAAGCCGGGAACAGACTATAATGGTGACTTCTGACAAGTGAGAGCAAGCCTCAACAGCAAAAATACAATCTAATGAGAATTTCCAAGGTTCTGCATCTATGTTAACCGTGAAACTGACTTCTGAGAGTTGTACATTTTGCGGAGACAAAGATCACTCAGTGGATGTCTGCCCAGCGGAACTAAGATTAGACGAGAAGAAAGAGAAACTACGCAAATTAGGATGTTGTTTCCACTGCACTAGACATTTTGACAAAGCTAAGGAATGCCGAAACTGGAAGAGACTAAGCTGTGCGAAATGCAAGGGGCGACATATCACCACAATGTGCGACCCAGCATGGAAGCAGAAGATTACGGAAACGCAGACAACTGTTTCCAGCTCGTCAACAGATTCGCCAAAGTGGACAGTTCTTCTGCGGACCGCCCAAGTTTGGGTTCTTGGCACTGGAAGCAAATGTTTGTCAGAATGTCGATTGATGGTGGCAGTCAACGCAGCTCCATCACAGGAGAATTCTCAAGGAAGCTGAAAGCCACTGTGTTAGGCGAAGACAGCTCACCATCTCGGCATTTGGAAACGTTTCAACACCGCGGAAATATTATCGGAGAGTACGAGTCACGCAGCATAGCCAGTACCACTCAAACTCACTTGAAGTAGAGGCTATAGAAGTTCCCCACATATGCAATGACTTGTCAGCATTGACAGAGACAAATGTACTTGCAAAGTTGAAAAGCAAGAACTTACTTTTGGCTGACGTCAACGCTGTTCAGGTCTCGCCTCAGCCTGGAATTAGCGTCCTTATAGGTGCATACTACTACTGGCAGTTTGTCAGCGGAAGAATTCATCGACTGGACGACTCTTTGACCGCCATCGAAACTATCATAGGATGGACACTTCATGGAGATACCAGAAGTCCACCTAAGTTCTACAAGCCGGAAACCGTAAGGAACTTCAACATATGCCTAAGGAAGCCAATGTTTCTCAGCAACTGAGGTCTTCCTGGGAAGTATAACATCGGGGACGGACTAACGAAGAACGACTTTCGAAAGATGACGAACACGGCCTGCAGAACTTTGTGGAAACAATGGTCGCTATCAAGTTGAACTGCCGCGGCGCAGCAATTGTTCCGAGCTTAAATATAACCGGGATTTCGTGTTAAAGAGGCTGGAGTCCCTGCAGAGAACGCTACATCGAGAACCAGAGTTTCAGAAGGAATATGACACTGCCATTAGGAGCTACTATAACAAATACTTCACTGAGAAGGTCACAGTGGGCAGTACGAGTGAAGATAACACGTAGTATATACCACACCGAGCAGCAGTGTGACACCAGAGAACTACGACTGAAGTACGGTTGGCATTCGACGCCTCTTCTCATGCTTCGGACTCACCTTCACTCAACGACGTCATGTGAACAGGGCTGAATTTGAACCCCAACATCATCGACTTACTGCTAGAGTTTCACAGCCTTAAGATTGGAATTTCCGCCGACATCGAAAAAGCGTTTTTTTCGAACAAGACCGAAACATGTTTCGTTACTTTTGGTTTGAAGAAGGGTCTTCCGTTTTTGAACTGTGCATGACAAGGGTTCCTTTTTGTGCCTGCCGCAGTCCCTTTCTCCTTGCTGCAACCCTGCGAAACTTCTTCCAACTGGTGGAAGTCAAATACCCTTCTACTGCCAAACTGTCGAAAGATCTTCACAGAATGACGGCGACTAATAGTGTGTCGGATATTGAAGGACAGTCATAGAATTCTTGGGCCGAAACTATGTCCTTGAGGAGTCCAGAAAACAAAGAGGCCGATACACAGGCAGAGACAGCGAAAAGAGAAAGCGATGACATGAAATTAAGAAAAGGAGATATGGAACTTTTCGGATTTTGTCTAGCGTGGGATGATCTCTATTCGGTTGTGTGAGAAATATGTATCCAAGTCACAAAACCAAAGGCTCTGCGAAATCACTTGGAGCAGCGGCATGGGAGCATTGACACCTTTGTTCGGGGTGACCACACTGCTGAGACGCCCGTGCTCCACCGCAGAAGGAAGTAGTCGGGGCACAGCTCCTTGTCATTGTCGTCATCATCGTCGTCTTAAACGTCATCGTCTTCCGCCCTGCGACACTCGAGCGGGCCTGCCGGACGCCTGTCGTCAACAGCAAAAACTCCATAAGGGTCCTCATTGTCAGGGAAGCACAGCAGTGGGGTGAAAGGGCTAAAGCGCAACAACCACACGCTGGCCCCTGTTGTCCGGGTGGAGCAAATGTCACTTCCACGACAGCCTGAAGCCATGGCCGGCCGCAACAGCTCGCTAGGCCTTGAAAAGGAATTACCTTCACCCCAGCAGCCACCACCTTTAACCCCTGGAGGGCTGGGAATGTCTGGGCCGGGGCAAGGGCAGGCCAATCACATAACACCCGACGCATGCACCAGCAGCACGTCAGCAATGGTTGCTGCGATGGCTCCCACTGCGGTACCTGCTCCCATCAGGAAGACACTTGCCAGCAATGGTTCCAACCACGAGCACAGCATCAAAAGACACACCGTCGTCACGCGAATTATTCCAACGAAAATAGAAACGCAGAGATATTGTGTTAAACAATTCCTGGAACCGGTGGCGACGAGAGTACCTCCAAGAACTTCGTTCAGCTCACATTAATCAACATAGACACTCAAAATCTATGAAGCTTGGGGACAGTACTGATAAAAGAATTTAACTCACCAAGACAATTGTGGAAGGTTGGACAAATGACAGAATCATTTCCGGTCAGCGAGGGCAAATTTCGCTCTTGCTAAGTGCGCACTTCTAGTGGCAACACGTTGCGGAGACCGTTACAGAAGCTGTACCACCTGGAATCTGCTGGAAAAGCTCCGTCTTGAAAAGAAACAAGCAAGCACACGCAAATTGTTCGGCCGGGAGCTGGTAAATATTATGCTCCGAAAAAGATTAGAAGAAGCCTAAGTTAGAAGCGAGCTCTACTAAAGAAGTTCTACTAAAGAAGAAGTTCTCTACTGCGGCTCCGCTTCCTGGTTTTCAATACATATCGAAGTGGCTTATACGCGCAAGTGCCGTAGGAACCAGGCACGGGAGCGATGAAGCTCGGTGTTAGATGCAAAATGCTAGCCATCGCTGCCACGTTGAACAGCTGAAGCTGCACAAAAAATGAAATATTTTCGGCATGCAGCTGACGGGAGGCCAACTGACGCGCCCACTCATGAAATTTCCCGGTGGCGGTTCCTTTATACTGGACGCTGTCGATGTTCATCGTACTGGGTGCAACGAGTCTCAGTCATTCTCATATCGCAGTGGCTTATCCGCGCATGCTCCGTAGGAACCAGGCACGGAATCGATGAAGCACGGCCTTTGATGCAAAACGCTTGCCTTCGCTGCCACGCCGAACAAAAGAAGCCGCAGAAAAGACAGAATTTGTTCCCGCATGCTGCTCACTTGACGCCAACTGGCCTGCCAAGTGAAGAAATTGTCGGGTGGCAGTTTCTGTATACTTGACGCTGTCGCTGTTGATCACACTGGGCGCAACGAGTCCCAGTCATACCCATATCGCAGTGGCTTCTCTGCGCAGGCGACGTAGGAACCAGGCACAGGAGCGAGGAAGCACGGTGTTTGATACAAAATGCTGGCCATCGCCGCCATGTCGAAAAGCTGAAGCTTCAGAAAAAAACAGGAATGTTTTCGGCACGCTGCTCGCGGGAGGCAGCTGACGTGCCCACTCAAGAAGTTGTCCGGTGGCGGTTCCTTTATAAATGACGCTTGTCGATGTTTATCGTCCCGGGCGCAACGAGTCCAAGTCATTCCCATATCGCAGTGGCTTACCCACGCAGGCTCCGTAGGAACCCAGCACGGGAGCGATGAATAACGGAGTTTGATCCAAAAGGCTGGCCTTCGCTGCCGCGCTGAACAGAAGAAGCTGCAAAAAAATGATATATTTTCGGCATGCGGCTGATGGGAGGCCAGCTGACGCGCCCACTGAAAAAAATTGTCTGGTGGTGGTTCCTTAATACTGGACGCTGCCGATATTATAACCTACCGGCTGCAAGGAGTCCCAGTCATTTCCAAATTTTTAATAATAATAATAATCTTTATTCAGTATAGTTAAAACAGTATACAAAACGGAAGCGCCGAAGCCACAAGAGGGCTTGTGCGGCGACAACCGGCAGCCGCGGCAATCTACGCGCCACACCAGAACTCCATCAGAAGCTGGTTGGGCATTTGGCACAACCATCACACATTGTCAAAGATGCGCTGATAACATCAGTACATATTAAAGGTTCTCTAACGGTTGAACAGCAACTCTCAGTGTTTTGCGGGTGGACAAAGAAAATACATCGTCTGGTAGTTCATTGAAGATAGCAGGAACATAATAGCGTCTTGTTGCTTTACCGTAGTGATTGCGCACTCTCGGTTTAAGATAACGAGGAACATGTCTCAACGGTACCGGTTTCGTATTTATGTGCCTGTATGCACTGCTCCAAAAATATTTAAGTACTACGATTTGTTTAAAAAGATTCTCAAAAGAAGGCAAACCGGCTGTTCTAAAGACACTGCTGGGCAAATTCTCCTGTGGCATGTAGAGGACGCTTGTAGCGATGTTTTTCAAAATCCTATTAACTCGACATTTCCATGTGAAAGAGCAGTTAAAAAAACAACATATACCGTATCTTAAAACACTGTACCCCAGAGCCTGGGCGATTAGTTTTCTGATAGAAAAAGGCATCATGGTTTTTAAATTAAACAACAAACATGCAACACTTCTAAGTTTCTTGCAAATGTAGGTCAAATGAGCATTCCACGTCAGATCACTGTCTATGTGCACACCAAGATACTTAACCGACTGGACGCTAGCTATAGGTTGACAAGAGCACAAAGAGCAATGTGAAGGGTGTAAATATATGGAAGCGACGCTTGGTACATCTTTGTGCGGGTTACGAAAACAGACAAGTCTGGATTTGGTGCTATTTATTTGTATTAAGTTTGAGGCAAACCAATCACTAACTTTAATGGCGTCCTCTTGAAGGTTAGCCAGGGCACATGAAAACTCAGGGTTGCTTGACACTAGTAAAGTGTCATCGGCATAAAGGAATACGGTGGATGCTTTCACGTGGTGACATATATCATTCATATATAAGTTGAACAACAAAGGAGATAAGATAGACCCTTGCGGGACACCGCACACCAGACTTACCGCGTCACTGCAGATAGGCCCAAACATGACTACTTGTGAGCGATTGTGAAGACAGTTTTTAATTAGTGACAAAAAAGGACCCCTAAATCCATATGAATACAGTTTAGAGATTAAAATTTGGTGATTTACTGTGTTGAAAGCTTTTTTTACGTCCAAAAAAAGCCCAAATGCCACCTCATTGTTTTCCAGGCTTTGGTGCAGTAAATCAGAGAGATCTTGTAATAGCACCTGTGTTCCAGACCCACTAACAAATCCGTACTGATTCACACTCATTAGGTCATGTTTAGCAACAAATGCATTCAACACAGAAAGTACGTGTTTTTCTAAAATCTGGGACATGCAGGAAAGAACAGAAATAGGGCGGTAGTTGGCAATATCAATCTTTTTCCCACTTTTGTACAAAGGAACAACGCGAGCACTCTTCAGTGAATCTGGCCATGTACCAGTTGCAATTATGCCGTTTAAAATAAATAGCAGAACATGTTTCAGAGCTGTAATGTTTCTTATCAGATCAGCTATGAAAATGTTGTCAAGTCCGGCGGATTTATTACGTTTCAGACTAGACAAAATGCTGAAAAGATCAGATTCTGTCATAAGAGGAAGGAAGCCTGATGGCGATACACTGTATTTAATTTTTGTCGAGCTCAAAGTTTGGACTGTGACCCGTTGCTCAGCCGAAAATACGTTATTGAACTCATTAGCCAAAATAGGCGACACTACACCGAAATTATGCTCCACTGCTTCTTGGACGGACAAGCGTATGTTACCACGTAACTGGTTTATCAGAGACCAAGTGTTCCTTACGTCGTGACGCATTTATTAAACTGCTTTTCAAAGAACTTCCTCTTTGATAAGCGGATAAGCGCAGTTACCTTATTTCTGATGCAACGATATTCTGCTCGAAGTTTGTCATTTTTTGGCGCCCTGCGGCATCGAGACCAGAAAGTGTCCCTTTCTTTGATAGCAGCCAGGATTTCCGCAGTCAGCCACTGGCAGTCAATTTTACGTTTCTTCACAACCAAAGTTATTTTGCACACTTTCTTTATTTCGCCTAATATCTTGATGAAGCTATCGTACGCAGTGTCGTTAGTGTCATGATGAGTAAATGAATCCCAATCATATTCAGTGACACGATTATCGAACTTTTTTGGTCTAGAATGGTCACAACACACCTGGTAGAGTTAGCGTGCTGCATAGAGTCAGTTTTCATAAGGCGACACGCAATGTAATAGTGATCTGCCAGTTTCTGTCTGATTACAGCTCCGGTCACTGAAGAAATGTCCGACGCACGAACGTTAGCGTGGTCAATGCAAGTAGTTGTAATGCGATTATTAAGAAATTCTTCTCTAGTAGGATAGGCGACATGTGGTTCAATGCCAAATTCTGCGAGTACTGTTAAGTAACTTTCAGTGCCATGGCGATCACCCTTCATCAAATCGATATTGATGTCCCCTATCATGCACACGTTTTAGCAACAAAGTTGTAGCAACAAAGTTATAACCTACCGGCTGCAAGGAGTCCCAGTCATTCCCAAATTGCAGGGGCTTATCCGCGCAGGATCGGTAGGAAACAGGCACAAGAGCAATGAAGGACGGTGTTTGATGCAAAACGCTGGCCTTCGTTGCCGCGCCGAACAGAAGAAGCTGCAGAAAAAAATGAAACAGTTTTGGCATGCTGCGGACAGGAGGCCATCTGGGGTGCCCACACAAGAAATTGTCTGGTGGTGGTTCCATTATACTGGACGCTGTCGATGTTGTAACCTACCGGCCGCAAGGAATCCCAGTCATTCCCATATCGCAGTGGCTTCTCCACGCAGGCTCCGTAAGAACCAGGCACGGGATCGATGAAGCACGGTCTTTGAAACAAATAGCTGGCCTTCGATGAAACGCCGAATAGAAGAAGCTGCAGAAAAAACAGAAATGGTTTCCGCTTGCTCCTAACTGGACGCCAGCTGACGTGCCCACTGAAGAAATTGTCCGTTGTGGTTCCTTTATACTTGACACTGTCGATGTTGATCGTCCCGGGCGCAACGTATCCCAGTCATTCCCATATCGCAGTCGCTTATCCGTGCAGGCTCCGTAGGAAACAGGAACGGGAGGGATGAAGCATGGTGTTTGATGAAAAATGCAGGCCATCGCTGCCACGTCGAACACCTAAGCTTCAGAAAAAAACAGAAATGGCTTCGGTATGCTGCTGACGGGAGGCGGCTGACGTGCCCACTGAACAAGTTGTCTGGTGGCGGTTCCTTTATACTTGACGTTGTCGATGTTTATCGTACCAGGCGCCACGAGCCCCGATCATTCCCATATCGCAGTGGCTTATCAGTGCAGGCTCCGTAGGAACTAAGAACGGCACCGTTGAAGCACGATGTGTGTTGCAAAACGCTGGCCTTCGCTACCACGCCGAGCAGAACCTGACCAAAAAAAAAAAAGAAATATCTTTGGCATGCTGCTGACGGGAAGCCAGCTGATGCGCCCACTGATAAAATTGTCCGATGGCGGTTCCTTTATACTTGACGCTGTCGATGTTTATCATACCTGGCGAAACGAGTCCCAGTCATTCTCATATCGCAGTGGCTTATCAACGCAGGCTCAATAGGAACCCGGCACAGGAGCGATGAAGCACGGTGTTTGATGCAAAACGCTGGCCTTCACTGCCTGGCCGAACAGAAGTTGCACAAAAAGTAGTAGTTTTGGCATGCTGCTGATGGGAGGCCAACTAATGCGTCCACTCATACAATTGTCCGGTCGCGGTTCCATTATACTTGACACTATCAATTTTGATCTTTCCCGGCGCAACGAGTCCCAGTCATTCCCATATCGCAGTGGCTTCTCCGCGCAGGCTCCGTGGGAACCAGGCACGGAAGCGATCAAGCACGGTGTGTGATGCAAAACGCTTCCCTTCACTGCCGCAGATAAGAGAAGAAGCTGCACAAGAAACAGAAACGTTATTGACGTGCTGCTGACGTAAAGGCAGCAGACGTGCCCGCTGATAAAATTGTCCGGTGTCGGTTTCTTTATACTTAACGCTGTCGATGTTCCTCGTACCGGGTGCAACGAGTCCCAGTCGTTCCCATACAGCAGTGGCTTATCCGCGCAGGCTCCGTAAGAACCAGGCACGGGAGCGGTGAAGCACGCTGATTCATGCGAAACGCAGGCCTTGCTGCCACGCCGAACAGCTGAAGCTGCAGTAAAAATTACCGACGATTACGTTACTTCCTAATGCGAAATTTGAGCGCGGCAAATAAGCTGTTTCACCTTTTCGATAGATTGAGGCAAAGAAATCGAGCAACACATGTATGCGCTATCACAGAATTTTTTTTTTATATTTCCCGTACTCCTGGATCATCTCGACGGCGGCGACGGTAAGCTTCTGCTTCGGCGGCACGCACCTCTGGATTCTGACGGCGACGGCGCTGGGCCTCTGCTCTGGCAGCTCGTTTAGCAGCAGCAGCAGCAGCAGCAGACGGAGGACTTCCATTGGTCGTCTCGCTCATGGCTCAGAAACAACTGGCAGATAATTTCGCAGTGGCGAACGGCAGCGGCAATTTCGGCTCGGGCGGTGCACATATACAGATCCGCCGCCACCGATCTGGCTCTCTGATTGCCACCGCACAGGGCGAACGGCAGCGGCAATTTCGGCTCGGGCGGTGCACATATACAGATCCGCCGCCACCGATCTGGCTCTCTGATTGCCACCGCACAGGGGTTGCATTGGAGGAGGAGCGAAGAAAGGAATTAAGTTCGAGCCGGCGCTTTGACAACCGGAGACTCGCAGGAAGAGGGGGGAGGGGGGCGGCGTGTACACCCAGCGGCAAACGATGGGGGCAGAAGCGCGCGCAGCAAGCGGACAACACGATAAAGGGAGGAGGGAAGAGATAGCAGCGACTGACTGATGCCGCGGACGCCGATAGGGAGTCAACCCCAGCTGCGGAGTTGGTTTCAGGGACAACGCCGCCGATGCCGACACAAACAATATGATACCCTCGCTTCCGCAGCGCTAAGAACCAGGTCTAGCCGTGGGAAGGTGGTCACGTATTCGTCGACGTGCCGGGGCCTACGTGAAATAACCGGCGCGTCGGCAACTGAAGAGCACCCTATCCGCCACACAAGAACAGGGGGGGGGGACCCTTTCCTCCTCTTTCTGCATGGCGGCGACGGTGTTCTATGCAGTCACGTTATCTTGACTCTCTAGCGGCGTCAGCGGCATCCAGCGGTATCAGTCGGTCGCTGCTAGCGCTGAGGGGATGAAAGGGGGGCGGAGCTGGTTACGAGGCCGACGGCAACGCCGACGACGACGCGAAACCCAGGAACGGACGCCAAAGAGCTGCGCTCTAAAAGAAATTGTTTCGGCATGCTGCTGACCTGACGCCAGCTGACATGCCCACTGAAGAAATTGTCCGGTGGCGGTTCCGTTATACATTACGCTGTCGATGTTGATCGTACCATCCGCAACGAGTCCCAGTCATTCTCATATCACAGTGGCTTATCCGCGCATGCTCCGTAGGAACCAGGCACGGGAGCGATGAAGCACGATCTTTGATCCAAAACGCTGGCCTTCGCTGATACGCCGAACAGAAGCCACAGAAAAAACAGGATTGTTTCACGCATGCTGCTGACTGGACGCCAACTGATGTGCCCACTGAAGAAATTGTCCGGTGGTGGACCCTTTATACTTGGCGCTATCGATGTTGATCGGGCCGGGCGCAACGAGTCCCAGTAATACACGTATCGCAGTGCCCTCTCCGCGCAGGCTCCTTAAGAACTATAGCACGGGAGCGATGAAGCACGGTGTGTGATGCCAAACGCACGCCTTCGCTGAGACGCCGAACAGAAAAAGCTGCAGAAAAAACAAAAATGGTTTCCGCATGCTGCTGGCTGGACGCCAGCTGACGTGCCCACTAATGAAATCGCCGGGTGGTGGTTCCTCTATAATTGACATTATCGATGTTGATCGTACCTGGCGCAACGAGTCGCAGTCATTCCCATATCGCAGTGGCTTATCTGTGCAGGCTCCTTAAGAATGATAGAACGGGAGCGATGAAGCAAGGTGTTTGATGCAAAACGCTGGCCTTCGCTGCCTGGCCGAACAGAAGTTGCACAAAAAAGTAGTAGTTTCGGCATGCTGCTGATGGGAGGCCAACTAACGTGTCCACTGATAAAATTGTACGGTGGCGGTTCCATTATACTTGACACTATCGATTTTTTTCATTCCCGGCGCAACGAGTCCCTGTCATTCCATATTGCAGTGGCTTATCCGTGCAGGCTCCGTAGGAACCAGGTAGGGGAGCGATGAAGCACGCTGTTTCATGCGAAATGCAGGCCTTCGCTGCCACGCTTAACAGCTGAAGCTGCAGAAAAAAGAAATTGTTTCGGCATGCTGCTGACGTAACGCCAGCTGACGTTCCCACTGAAGAAAATGTCTGGTGAAGGCTTCTTTATACTTGAAGTTGTCGATGTTGATTGTACCGAGCGCAACGAGTCTCAGTCATTCCCATATCGCAATGGCTTTTCCGCGTGGGCTCCGTAGAAATCAGGCACGAGAGCAATGAAGCACGGTGTTTGATGGAAAACGCTGGCCTTCGCTGCCACGCCAAATAGCTGAAGGTGAAGAAAAAAACGCAAATTGTTTCGGCATGCTGCTGACGGAAGGCCAGCTGACGTGCCCACGGAAAAAAAATTGTGTGGTAGCGGTTCCTTTATGCTGGACGCTGTTGATGTTCATCGTGCCGGGCGCAACGAGTCCCAGTTATTCCCATATTGCAGAGGCTTATCTCCGCAGCATTCGTAGGAACCTGGCACGGAAGCGATGAAGCAAAACACTGGCCTTCACTGCCGCGCTGAACAGAATGTGCTGCACAAAAAAAGGAATATTTTCGGCATGCGGCTGATGGGAGGCCTACTGACGCGCCCACTGATATAATTCTCCGTTGGCGGTTCCTTTATACTTGACGCAGACGATGTTTATCGTACCGGGCGCAACGAGTCCCAGTTATTCCCATATTGCAGTGGCTTATCCGCGCAGGCTCCTTAGGAACCAGGAACGGGAGCGATGAAGCACGGTCTTGGATGCAAAACGCTGGCCTTCGCTGACATGCCGAACAGAAGAAGCAGCCGAAAAGACAGAATTGGTTTCCCCATGCTGTTGACTGGACGCCAACTGACATACCCAATGAAGGAATTGTCCGGTGGCGGTTCCTTTATACTTGATGCTGTCGATGTTGATCGGACCGGGTGCAACGAGTCCTAGTCATACCCATATATCATTTGTTTATCCGCACAGGCTCCATAGGATCCACGCGCGGAAGCGATGAAGCACGGTGTTTTTTTTTTTTTTTTGCGCTAGAAGACGAGGGCAAGGAAAATAGTGCACAGAACACACGAAGCGCTGCGTGGACTGCTTCGTGTATCCTGCACCCTCTTTGTCCTGGGGCAGCATGCTCTAACATTTATTAAGGAAAATAATAAGGAATTTAAGAACGCGTTCCTAAATGTTCCTTAGACAACGCCTAGTTCGCAGAAGAACACGGTCCTAAATTTGTTGTTGTTTTCGATATTAAATGTTCGTGCAAGCCGCTTCTGGTCTTCTAGCAAAAAAAACATTAACCTGCAGGACGCTAACTAAATTTGGGTTCTGTGCAACCTGCTTGTCGCAAATGGGCCGTTGCTTTCACGCTTCTGCGACGCGCAGAAAAAATCTGCGCAATACAGGAAGGCTGCGCAGCAGACGTACCGCGCGAACTGTCAGTCTACGGCTTTTCGTCGTTGAATGGTGCTGAACTACACATGCCATGACTACCATGTGCTCCCCGTGGTCATGATCACGCAGTAACTGCATATATCCCGTCCATAAGAGAAGCTCTGAGCGCCGTGTTCTGCTTTCTTAGAAGGTTCAAGTGGCACACGTGCCAAAACAGAAACTGCGACAAATGCTCTTTAATCTCAAGCACCAAATTACCAAAACGGAAATGCCGATATGTAGCGTACGTTGTCGGATGCCCCGATTGCGACTACGTAGCGCAACTGGCAATTTTGAAAGGCGTCTTAAACAGCCCAACTATGACTTGAGGAAAGGTCTTGTGAAATCCAGTGCCACGGCCGCTGGATAAAAAAAAAAATCGCTGTTCAGCGAAGCAGCAACTGCGATAGCAAGTTAGTAAATAGTTGTACGAAGTAAGGATAGTGGCTTTATCGGCCGTATAAACTGGTAACCATTCGCTTACTAACTAAATTAACGACGACAGAATGAGTACCTTGACTCATTGAGGACGTAGAAAGAAACAGACAGACGTGTCTGCTTCTTTTTATGTCCCTGTTCAGTCGCGCTTACCCATTCTATCATGGATTTAAACCAACTAGTCTGTCAACGTGTTTTAACAAAATTAACCAGCACGGTGTCACGCGCTCACAGGTAAACATGAACACATCTCGCTCAATGACAGCGGAAACTGTCTGTGAAAACGGTGGAGTTAGGAATCACGGCAGCAGTCGCGAGGCAATTTAGCTCCGTGCATAAGCCGCCTCAACGCGAAAGAAACGTCGAAAACACAGTGCATACGAAGCTACCGGCATTACACGCACTCTGAAAACATCTCGGATCGTTTTGAAGATGAGGCCCGCGCGGGTGCGCACGTTGGCCACGCCGCAGATTGCTTTCAAGACACATGAGCGCCGGCAACGCGTCCCTACAGCGTCCGCCAAACGCATTTACTACGGGGTCCGCGATTGGCGTGGCCAACGCCGGAGTAAACGCCGCAATAGAGAGTTTTCGTTTAGGGGACGCAAGCGGCTTGCGTACGCAAGAACTAGAGGCGGCGATAGTGCGCACGCGCAGTACCGTGGCCCCTAGTTCTTGCGTACGCAAGCCGCTTGCGTCCGCTAAACTAAAACTCTCTAATAGACAGTTTTAGTACTGCGTCATGACGATACGTACGCAGCACGCAAGGGCTTTGCGGAACGTAGGAGCGCGTGTCGCGTTGGGGCTTTTAGTACTGCGAAATGCCTACGTACGTAAGAGGGCGAGCGTTAGACGCCAGGCGCGTCGGAGCGCATTGCCCACGTCCGCCAGTACGTCGAACCGTCGGCCAAACTAGACGCTGATGATCTCGCTAACGTGCTGTAACGTGTGGGCGCGTTCCCGCTTCCTTGAACTATATTTAGGCCTTTTAAGATACACTACTTTTAATGCGGATGAAATGCACGAATCATATTGAGAAAAATAAAAACTGAGTACTTGCTTTTTGGGGCTGTCACGGTCATTTGCGACAAACTGCGCCAAAAGCAAGTCGAGCCTTTCGCGCAAACAGCACACACTGAACACTTTCGCAAAAACAAAGTTCCTATTTTTGCTATGCATTCCAAACGTGCAGCATCTGGGAATGGCTTCTGCGCGTTCACGCAGCAAAGCCACATCGTAGGCCATTGAAATGTACAGCTGCTCGCCTTTGACGCTGCCATTTTGGGAAACTCTTGTCTCGCACTCTCCCGAACAAACGAGAACCACGAGAGCAGCACGCAAGGCTCCCTACGTACGCACGCAAGAATCGGATGCGCGCGTACGCAGCGGCCGCGTACGCATCACGGACCGTGCGTGTTGCGTTCTGCACATACGCACTTTGCAGAACGTAGCTATCCTACGTACGTAACGCCATTGCGTACGCTACGTACGTAGTACTAAAACTGTCTAATATCACTGCTCTTTGTGTAGCGCCGGGCGATGAGGACATCAAGACAGCCTGGCAGCCGCTAGCATTCGCCGGAGAAGAACGCCCCTCCTCCCTTGCCTGACCCCCATTGACTCGCACGCCACAGGAGAGGGCACGCATTCGGGCCGCGTTCCTCGCGCGCGTGCGCAAGATTGCCGTGTTCGCCTGCTCACCCTTACACGCTTTCACTCATAGCCATCCGCATGCAAAGTTTCATGCTAGACGCCTAGTATCATCTTGTACGTTTCTGCCGCTTCCCTTCAAAGTCGCACCCGAACTTATTTCGCACTGCGCGCGAGACGTCGCTTGTTTGCGACTGCACCTCTTCGGATGAGTGGAGATTATTATAATAATATGCCTTTATTTGTGTCACATGTAGGGTACACGACACTGGAGGCCAGCAGTAAAAGCTGTCATAAATGACAGCTTGACAAAGCTGCAGGCCCCCATGCACATGACAGCGGTATAGTGGCATTGCTTACATCATCAAAAAAACAGAAAAAAACACGGAATACACAGTAGTACAGTGCACAATACATCTTGATAAAGATAATTCCATTTTCCGGAAATAGAAATAAAAATAATCGTGATATAAGGCAGAAATTAATGACAGAACAAATACCTTGAAGCAATTAAAAAAGAAAAAAATCATACGAAGTTATAGCTTACAAAGGTAAGAAAAACACCAATTTACTACAATTAAAAATACAATTAAAAATACAAGCCATAAATACAAGTAATAAATACGTCATAAATACAATTCACTCATCAGGTGGAAATAACATCGACGCATATATAATAAAAGTGGGTAATGAAAACATGGTCACTTAGAATAAGGACAAAGGGCATAATTAAAACATAAGTATGTTGAGAAAAAGGATAACAGATTTGTGTTGTTGTTGCTATTGTGTTGTTAACTGTCACGACAGCAATGTAAACACGAAAGCGTTGATTCCACGTGAGAAATTCTGCCGATCCACAAGAAAATGGTACGAAAAAAGCGGACGACAGACATGCACTACTGTGGTGCGCCGAACGAAATAAACAACTGGCAAACGAAGCGGTCTCGTTCATTGATCACTGATGAGTCTATGACGGTTTTTACATGTAATCCACATGGATTTGATGATTACTAGTTATATGATCGTTTTATTCAAATAAAAGCTTTCAGTTGTTCAACCAGCGCTTGTCCAGTAGTTTCGTTTGTGTGTGCGCTGCCCAAGAATGGAAACTACTTCTGTTGCATGCGCCACCTGTGGCCAGAGTTCACGCGTGCCGAGATATTGAATGCGTGCGTGATGCATTGAACATGAACGGAAATCATTCCTGCATCACCACTGCGCCGATAAATCGAATAAATGGACGATACACGCCCGCGTCTCGGTCGCGCTGGCATTGCTGAAGCAGGAATGATTACTAATACTTTCAACTTCCGTCTCTTCAGCACTGTTAAAAAATGACCAAACTATTTACATTGCTGCCTCTATTATATATTGTAGGAAACGTACTAGTTAAAGTTGCGTGCGCATGTCGTATTCGGGCTATGAGGCGATATGTTTTGTTTATTTCCGCAAAGTGTCGATGGAAGTTCGTTGTCACCAACAAAGGCAACGCGGATTCGTAGAAAACATTTTGTGGGAAACTGCAAAATTGACTTTAGCTAACACGCATCGTATATGCCGACGATTTTTTCCGAGGGCACATACGATGTCGTTTCCAATTACCCGCTCAGTGGCACCTACGTGGCTAAGCAGACGCGGCCCTTTCGCCGCATTGCAGCCATTAAAATAATCTTCAAGCGTACAAATCTTCTTAAATGCAAATAGAAGCGTGTACGTCGTCCTTCGAATAAAAGGTCCACGCACACACATGTAGGCACACACCGCGCGCGGTACGAAACGTGCCCAAACACGCGCAGTGTAAGAGGCAACCAAGCCGGTGTGAACGAGAGATCGGAGAGCTCTACAGCATCTAGTTAAATTTTGCCCCGCGTGCGGCGCTCGGCGGTGCCCTTCTTTCTATACGGAACCTCGCGGCGACGGCGCCTAGAGTGTCCATATAATTGATATCGCAATAAAAAAGTGCAGTCTGCCATGTCGGGCGGGCTGCAATGGCAGTGAACGTGACTGCCACAGTTGCATTCTCGGTAGCTTGTCTCGGCTGTACGGCTCTAGTTGTGGGGAGACTGGACGCGTCGGGCAACGGCGTTCCAAGAGTGTTCCTGGCGTATTTTAACGCGACAGCGTTAAGGAGCTCGTGTCGCAGAAAAGCCGGTGTCGTCGGCGTCAGTGTCGGCGGCGTTGGCCGTCAGCGATAAATCCCAGCAGGCACTTCATGAATAAAAAACAACTTGCAAGATGGACTGGGTGGGAATCGAACCAGGGTATCCGTAGTGTGAGACGGAGACGTTACCACTGAGCCACGAGTTTTTTTTCTTTATTGCCGGTCATTGGCCCGGATAAAAAATACACATTCACAAATAATCAAAAGGCACACTCACAATATGTTAAAAACGACCGCAGAACTTGTGCGGCTGCGCTTGTGCTAAAATTCCTTTATCGCCAATATTCCACACGTGGCAAACACTCTGGAATGCACTCCAGCAACTTTTGTTCCTCTACAAAGTTCCAGTATGCTTTCTTTGAAATACTGGCGAGCCGCTCTTGCATCGAGATCGGTGTGCCTTACCGCCATTCTACATTTCCAAATGCTATGCAGGGCAATAAGCATGATCACATCGAATGGGGTACCATCATCAGTTTCTATTGGCAAGTAGCGAATCCCATACGCATCTAGGGGGAAATCTTTTTTTGATTGTGCGCTGGAGCACATCCCAGAGGAAAACGGCATCCCAACAATGCAGAAAAACATGTTCAATTGTCTCCTCCTGCTTGCAAATTGTACAATGAGTGCCCCAAGGAACAAAGAAACCTCTTTCAGCCAGCCACGGTTTGACAGTCAGCGTTCCGTGGTGCAATTTAAAAAGGAACGTCTTAGCGCCTGACGGTACTAGCATCGCCTTAACACGCTTCACAACATTGTGCCCATGGCTAGCTCTGTAGAGAGACCGATATAAAGGCACGGGAAGAACAACATCACACAGGTCCTTGTACAGTTTTTTCCGGTTGACGTCACTCCAACATTGAAGTGAAAAACGCGCTGACAAAAACCTGCATGAAACCACAACTTCACGTAGAAAACCATAAACACCCCCTGGCAAACTGCCCGCTGAGACAACCATTTCGGGCAAGTGTTTGCCCAGGCGGAGTTGGCAGACAGTGTATAAAAACGGGTTTTTTGCGTCCCTGAAGAAAAAAAAGCGATTGACTACCTGTCTCAAAAACAAATGTGACAGTCCAAGTCCTCCATTTCGAACTCGAAGAAACAAATTGGTGCGACTTGATCTCTCCCAAGACGATGCCCACACAAACACTGCGAACACCCGGTGAATTTTTTTGATGTTTACCCTTGAGCAATGCAAGACTTGGAGGATGTACCAAAGTGTGCTCACTAAAAATATGTTGCAAATTGTGGCTCTGGAAAACATAGACCAATTCCAGTCATTCCATTTGTTTACGCTGTCCCGAAGGTTATCCACTTCACTCCTCCAGTACGACTCACTGTCTTTGTAGCACTGAAGGGGTACACCCAAGTATTTCACCAGAGTCGTAACAAAACTCATGTTGGCAAAAGTGTCTGGGGCCCCACGCCAATCCCCGTGCCAGAATCCCGGCACTTACCCCAGTTTACCGCGCTGCCGCTTACAGCACAAAAACTTTTAACGCATTTGACAGCCTGCGTTATACTGTCCGAATCAGTGCAAAACACAGCAATATCGTCTGCATAAGCCAACAGGCGGACTTCAACCTCGTGCAGTTTAAACCCGCGGACACAGTCATTCTCCATGACACTCAAACAAAAAGACTCAATATACAAGCAAAACAACAGCGGCGAGAGAGGGCAGCCCTGACGCACCGAACGCTTAACTTGGATTCGCGCTTCCACCACCTTGTTGACAATAAGCCGCGTCGAGCAGTCCCGGTACGCCATGGCAACCCCCTCTCTAATTATTCTACCCAAATTCACATAATCTAGAATGCACAAAAGAATGTCATGAGGCACCCGGTCAAACGCTTTCTCGAGATCAATTTGGAGCATTGCCATTCGTGCACCCATGGCATCGCAACATTAGTGGATACTGCGTGCTACGTGTATATTTGAGAAGATAGTTCGGCCTTTAATGCCCCACGTTTGATGCGGCCCCACAAGCTTCGCAATGACAGTCTGGAACCTCTTTGCTAAGATTTTCATCATTATCTTATAGTCTCCGTTAGTGAGACAAACTGGGCGGTAAGAAGTTACTCTTCGCAATGCAACGGGATCTTCTGACTTGGGTATAAGAATAGTGTGGGAAGATGAGAAGGACGGGGGTAATACTTTGAGCTGGAATGCTTCGTTGTATACATCCGCTAAGGCTGGTGAGATCGCACCTTTGAAATATTTATAAAAGGCTGAGGTGAGACCATCAGGGCCAGGGGACTTCCCCGGGTGCATACTTTCAATAGCACTTTTCACTTAGGTTCCTCCAATATTTCTTTCGTACTTTCATCTAGCCTTGGCATCAACGACAAAAAGTCCTTTTTAAAACGATCAATGTCGACTGCGCAGTAAGTGAATAAACCACTGTAGTGCTCGAAAAAAGCACGCTCGATATCTTCTGCTGCGTCGGTAACTTTTCCGCAATATTCGATTTCCGCTATCTGATTGCGGCGCGCATGCCACTTTTCTGGGCCTAACGCTCTTTTCGACGGTACTTCTCCCATTATCAGCATTTCGGCCCTTGCCCGCACCAAAGCACCGCGGTATCTTTCGATATCGAACTGTTCTATTTTATGTTTCAGTGCGCGAATATCGTCCATGAACATGCCGGGCATCCTGCATTCCTCACTGATCAATTTTTCTGAATTCCTTCGCATCTGTTTTTTTTCTGCTCCTATTTCTCTGCAGATAGCGCTCGCACGCTCTAAAGCCTTGATTTTAACCGCCTGCTTGAAGTTCTCCCATTTTTCACCAGATGTCGTGTTATGAACAGCATTCATTTCTTCAACTTGCTTCGTTACATCCGCTGTAAACATTTCGTCGCTTAGTAATTTCGAATTAAATTTCCATAGTTGCCACTCGAAGCCCTTTTTCTTTTCTTTCGTGCTTGCTACAAAAAAGCTGACCAAACAGTGATCACTGAATGAAAGTGCGCTCACATGGTACTCCTTACAAAGGGGTATCAAATCAAGGCTCACATACACTCTGTCAAGACGGGCGTGCCTGGCTGCCTGAAAGTGGGTGTACTGCGTAGTCCTCCCACCACCGAGACATTCAGCCACGTCTTCCAAACCATCGTCCCTTATCATATCGCTTAGGGCAATGGTGCTTGCATCCTTGTACGGTCGGGCACTAGTTTTATCACGGGCTGAAAGAACACAGTTAAAATCACCGGCAATAATGAGGAGCCTATTATACTGGGTATACTGTTTTAGCTGATCGAACAATCTGCGTCGTTCCTCAGCGACAGTCGGCGCATACAAACAAATAACACGCCATTCCAATGACGATAATAAAAAATCGCAGACAATAAGCCGACCTGACGGGCATGACGTCGCAGCTTCTACTTTTGCTCCAAGACTATGTCGGATGAACAAAGCGCACCCAGAAGAAGTTCCCACAGCATGGCTCACTATAACACAGTATCGAGCTAAGAATTGACGCACCATGCCCCGTTTTCGTCATCGCCCTCAACTTTCGTCTCCTGTACTGCTAGAATGTCCAGGTCATGTTCGCTAACTAGTCGATAGAGTTGACTTTGCTTCCTCCTTGAGGCAAGCCCACGTACGTTTAAAGTGGCCACACGAAATGACCTATGCATAGACATCATTGCGAGGCGGTGAAAACCCGGGGGCATGACGCTCACCTCACTGCTGCGCTTTTTTCCTGGGTGCCTTGTCACGATGCAGTCCTCAGGGAGGCAAATCGGCGTTTCCGCCGTCTTGCGCTCCGTCGAAGTGTTCGGCCGAAGCCGAAGGGAAAGACGCCGCGCGGGAGTCGTTTTCTCAGGCGGCTCGTCCGTTGCGACGGCGCTGGGCCCCTTCTCCCTTTCGACTGCTTCGTGGGGCCGCTTTGCGGTCGCACTGGCACTGTCGCTATTGATGCCTGTCATCGGCACTTCCTCGGGAGTAGTCTCTACAGCTCCGCCGGGAAAAGTGTGGCCGGTACTACTTGGAGCAGCTTTCTTGCTCCGGTCCTCCACGGCTTCATGCAGAAGCCCGGCTTCGGGCTTACCTGGAGCTTCAAGGAGGGCGTCCTGTGGAGTGTTCGGGGTACCCTCTTGGGTAGTCGGGTTTCGGCACACTCCTGCTGTTTCCTCGGAGTCTGCCTCATCCATAAGGTGGTCCAATGCATCGTTTGCCTGGACTGGTCCGGTCACGCTGGCGTACGTCTTTGGGCAATCGGCGTCCTCATGGCCGAAGCGGCGACAACGACTGCAGCGAGGAACTTTGCAGTCCCGACGTATGTGCCCGGTGTTCTTGCAGCGCAGACAGAGCGGAGCGCGGCCTGCAACAACGACGAGAGTCAGCTCTCCGGCTATCTTGAGCTGGTGTGGAATGTCGTCGACTTTGACATCGCCATGCAATTGCAGTCCAACTGAGCGAGTCGTCGAGCCCTTTTCAGTGACGCCTTGCACACGCCACTTCTCCCGCGTCACCTCCAACACTTTCCCGTAGGGTGTCAGGGCCACACGAATGTCTTCGCCGGTCACGCCGTGCAGCAACCACTGTAGCTTTAAGCGAACGTCCCGGTTGTTTGGATCGATGAGCAAACATGGGCGATCCTTTACCTTCACGTTGACCGCGGTGAGCAATTTCTGAGCGGCGTCAGCACTCGTCATTGTTACAGCCCGCACGTGGTTCATCTGATACGCCCCCAACGCCAAAACGTCGGGGAGCGCACCTAGATTGGCCAAAGTGTCCCGGTAGTCTTCGACACGGTAGGGCCGAGCTCTTGGGTCGCCGTGCATGAAAATGGTGTTCGCGACGATGCGCCCGGATGGCAGATTGGGCAGAATAACCTGATAATCTTCGGCAGCAGAAGCAAAAAACCTGTTACCACGGCCCGCCTCGGCCGCCGAAACCGCTCCATAGGAGCAAGCCATCCCGCGACCGTTTCGCTTGAAAGCCGGTAGTCGAATGACTGAGCCACGAGTTCGATGCTTGAAAGCGGTACAAAAGCGCCTCTAGTGAACGCGGTGTTGCCTTAGAAACGAGCTGTTTCTAAGGCTCAGGCGCACATTTCGTTGTCGCGCTGAACGCTGCGTTGCTCGACGCTCACCGCGTCCGATGCGGGGCGCGTAGTCGCTGCGCCCTAGCCCATTGTCTTACACCCCTTGGCGGGTCCACGTGAACGCTGTCGCGTTCCACTCTTGAAGGCGAAGCTTAAGCGTCCTCCAATTTTTTGTATGCTGATCCCAGACAAGCAGCCCCGGCTGGTGGCGCCGCGACAGAGTGCAGCCTTTCCGAGGCACGAGACAAGCCGCACCGGGTTTTCCTTTTTTTTATATTCAGCAGCCGTGCCAGTGCTTTGGCTGAGCATGCCACTTCGAAGGGACACACAATAGTTTGGAGGAAGGCACGTGTTCTTGCCAGAGAAAATAGGACTATCTCAATGCTTTTATCTCGAGTCGCTCATGATCTCGAGTCACTCACTCTTTAAAGAGGGACGGCAATCTGCCGTTTGTGTATTGCTGCCTACATTGCTGCTACATTGACTCACTGTACAGGTGTTGAAGCATATTTAAATGAACACTCCAAACACATTTTCTTATTCGTTTTTACCTGTGAACGAGGCTCCTCGTGTTTAAAGAAAAAACATCTTTTTGTTTATTAAATCTTAACTTTAGTTAGCGTAGTACCATGGATTCTTTCTACCCTTTCAATGTTTCATCCCTACCAGACGGGTTTCTATCAAGCCTTAGCGTTCAGGGAAGAGATTTATAGAAACAGATTCAATACATACATAGATAGCGGTACAAGGTTGATAAAGAGAGAAGGGGAAAAATATGGAGATCTGTACAACAATGCTAGACTGAAAAGCATGTATATATCACACCTGATTAACTGATTTCATTTTCTTGCATTGACCCTCGATAGACACGGTAGGATAAATATGCTTTTTTTATTTTTGCGAAATATTCCATCAAGTTCCTCATAGTAAACTCATTTTCAAACTTGAAACAATAGGCATTTCTCATATACTTGTTGTTTAGATATACTTGGATAATCGCAAACAATGCGTTCCTGTAGCTGTCAAAACTCGCGCTGTCTTCCGGTCACATCCTGTGTACCTCAGGGCAGCATGTTAGGCCCTTTGCTCTTTATATTTTATAATAATGATGTTGTTGACGTTGTTCGCCCTGGTGTAGAGATAAGAGTGTTTGCTTGTGATTCTATTTTGTTAAAAAAAATTAGTTCCGCCAACGATTACAACAATCTCAACACTAGTCTGGACAATATACATCAATGGTGTGTAAAATGGGCAATGACCCTTAACACGAGCAAATGTATCTGCCTGCCAGTAACTCGGCAAGAAGATCAGCTGTCATATACCTACATATTAGGGTCTTCACCATTACAAGAAGTAAGTTGCTATAAACATCTCGGTCTAACACTCACTTCAAACCTGTCTTGGAATATTCATATTGATAATGTTTGTTCATCCGCCTTCTTCAAGCTTTGTGTCCTCAAACATAAACTTAAAACTGCTCCCACTAACGTTAGGATGTTCTACTATGCTGCTCTTGTACGGCCAAGGCTGGTATATGCGTGCATTACATGGGATAATCATACTAAGCGCAACATTGATTGTCTTGAATATACTCAAAAAAAGGCCGTAAAATTTATTTTTAATAAATTTTCAGCATTATATTCACCTTCCAATTTAATGCAAGCAAGTTGCATTCCCCTATTACAGGCACGAAGGCAAAAATTTAAATTGGGATCACTTTCCCAACTCTTGGAAAACAAACTAGCGCTAGATGCATCAACATATTTGTCACGCTTAACTAGCAGACTCACCCGAAACCACAATGAAAACGCTCTAACCCCAAATTTTGCTCGCACAGACCTATTTAAGTTTTCTTATTTCCCGAGAACCATTAGTGAACGTCCTTATCAAAGCAAGTGCACTGTGAAGTAGCCTATCTGAGCCTGTATTATTGTTGCTTTTTTTTCGTAGCTGTTTCTGTTGTATTTCTTTTGTATTTGTATCGACCACCCTGCTTGGACCATGAGTCCGCAGTATTGTATAAATAAAAAAGAAACCAAGCAGGCTAGGTCACTATTTGCCACCGCCCCGTTTGAAAGAGAATGCCAACATGTCATCATCATCAGCGTAAAACCGACAAAAGGTTCAAGAAAAGCTTCCCGGGCTGACGTGTGCGAACGACATACTACCGCTTGCGGTCAGTGCGATAGATTTTCAAACACTTGCGAATTTATGTGCCAATGCAGCGACGATCTAGGCCTTAAGTTTAGCATAAAGAAACGGTGAATTATTAATCTTTATTGAAGAGATTGAATAGTAGCGTAGTATCAATTCAAGAGAAGTCATACCGATAGTTAAGCAATAAGAATATCTCCGTGTATATATATAAACGAAGGGAAGACAAACTGAAGCGTCCGCTAATATAATTTAAAATGAAATGAAAGCCCAATGCAGCTATAGTGAAACATACAGACCTTTTGGGAAACTGTAAACTTTCCAACACTAGCGTTTGCTAATGCAATTGTGTGCTCTAAATCAGAAATCTTCTCACTCTAGAGTCCCTGAGAAATCTTCTCAGGAACTCGCTTTGGGGGCCCACTGCAAAATCAGAAACGAGGCAGTGGACGATGAGATGGGTTGGGCTTCTTTTGAAGCCATAAAACACATCGCGATATTAGTTTTGAAGAAAGACAAAGAACATGGCTGAAAATAAACAGCTAAATAAAGTGCACAAATATCTATATCTCATAACCGTGTGCATGGAATGGAGGAAGAGTTGAAGTAAGCTGTAAACCAATTACAGGGTAATTTAATATGTAAATAGAAAACCAGGAGGTATAAACATTAAAGTGAGGGAAACACAGACTGTTACTTAGATGCAAAGGATGAAAAAGAAAGACAATGGAGATTTACAAAAATGGCAAGATAGAAATCGGGAGTGAAAGCCTGTAGAATAAGCAGAGAGAAGTGCCTTTCTTTCTTGAGGCCCGAGGCAGCTGTATGGGGTAAAAATATAGGGGAGCAAATGTGCGCCGCAGGATGAGGCCGTTGTGTGCCGGAAAAAAAACGCGCAAGTGACATGGCACATGGTAATGGAATGCGAGAATGTTCCCCCTCTGAGACCTGTAGGGAGCCTTCATCTTTTACAAGCGTTGGAATTCACAGAAGATTAACTGGTTAGAGATCAAAGTAAGTAAGAGTATTAGTAAGAGTAAGTAGTATTGGTGAGAAAATGCAAGGATGCGATTGATAGAAGTCATTGCGAGCGTGGGCAACGGTACAATATAGTGATGATAGGAGCTTTAAATACGAAACTTAAGATCGAGATCAGAGAACCAAATAGCTAGAGGACGATAGATGTAGTATAATCTGAATATATGAAGCAGGCTTGGTCAGTGTTTGCCCCGTCTGCATTTCAAAACGATATCAACAAACATCATCATCAATCTGAAATGATATTTCTTCAGTAAAATTACCAGTTGGCGGTTTGTGCTCAAGTTGTCTAGTACTATAAAACACCGGCTGGCCTCCGCACGTGGCACAGTGCTTGGCCAAATAGGCTCAAGGAAGAAATGGTAACGAATAGCTGCGCTATTATCAGGTGACCATTTAGAAAAGCAATTGCCTAGCTTCGGCCACGTGTCATTTGTATCTTACATGCAGATGTATTAGTGACAGTACGAGAGAACATGGTTTAGGTGCAATAACTAAGACGCACTGACCTGCATATGGCGAAGGGTGCTTGTGCAAACCATTGTTTGGATGTATCATGGCAGTGCCTTTAAAACAGCGCTATGGTCGAGGACGAAAAGCAGACAAACGACAAGACGTGCGCTAACCTTTCGTTTCTGTACTTTTCGTCCACGTCCATAGCGTTATTTCAGCGAGACTGTGAAGATGAACCAAACAGCTTAACCAACCAAAGCAAGCTGAAGAGGCTTGCTTTATTCCTACGGAATTGTGATGTGCGTAGTGACTCCTGTTACGCAAAGCAAAACTTCTTTCAATAAAGGTCAACAGGCCTTTTTCAATGCCTTTTTGCCTATGCTTGTCTTTATTATGCGGAAAGTTTACCTTAGGGATTGTTTCTTTCGATGTGGCGCTTCCAATCGACAACAGTTGCAAGCGAGCAGTGTGATCCCTCGTTCATGTCAATATTGCCCTCGTTCCAACAATTTAACTTGATGGAAGAGTTTGTTTTTCGTTTTATATTTTAAATGAAACTTTGTTTGGTGGGTAGTTGTCAAATACCGGACATGTTCTATTCATTTCGTCATGCGAAGGCTTCATAAAATTGCCTTAATTGCATAAATTGTTTTCTGTTTTGAGTGCACTGCTTGATTTAAAAATCATATTTGTAGTTCATTTGTAGTCCTAAAAATAAAATTATGGGGTTTTACATGCCAAAACGAGTTTCTGATTAAGAGGCATGCCATATTGGAGGACTCCGGAAATTTAGATCACCTAGGGTTCTTTAATGGTCACCTAAATCTAAGTACACGGGTGTTTTCGAATTTCGCCTCCATAAAAATGTGGCCGCCGTGGCAGGGATTTGATCCCGCGACCTCGTGTTTGGGGGCCCAACACCATAGCCACTGAGCAACCTCGGCGGGTATTTGTGCTCTTGAATAGCTCCCGCATAAAACAAGGTTCTCAATTTATTGTCCTTTCAGTCTTTATACTTGATGGAGAAAAGCAATTCTAGAATGTTGAGAGTAACTGAATGATTTATTTACTTAGCCCCATGGGGTCCTCCTAACGGGCGTGAGTAAAAAGAAGCACCAAAATGTCGATTGAAACAGAATTTCATAACACAAGATATCTTTCCCAATCACTAGGAATGCAGCGAAAAATGCCTCGCGGACCAGTGGAAGAACCAGTGCGACTGCTACCCCAAACTCTACTCTATGAAGCACGTTCTGAAAGGAAACCTGTGCGAATACCTGGCCCACTGTGAGCGCATGTTGTGCCACTGGCACTGTGAGGCTTTTCTATGGTTTCATGTGAGGCTTTTCTCTTTCAGTAAAGTGCAACGACTACATGAAGACGATGAACTGGCTACCTTACTGCCAGAACCAATGCACCAGGCCGTGCAGGTGAGCTGCGCACGTCGAGCTCAAACGCCGCTTTACGACAGGCACCTCCGAAAGGCATGATGAGCGCGTGCACTGGTGTGGCCTCGTTGGTGAGACTTTATGAAGCGAACGAGAGGATATAAATCAAACTTTATTACAACATTCGGGATGCTCAGGGCCGTGGCCAAAAAGCTTCTACATGGGCTTTTCTAGGACCACGACCCAGTGCAAATGGCAGGGACAGGCAAATAGAACAACGTGAGGATGCGTTTAAGGCAAAAATATAAATATGAAATTGCGCATAATAAACGAAAGAATTATCTCAGACATATTGTGAGTACAGATCCAAAGGAAGCCTAATTACAATGCATGTTGGTAGTGTCAAAGGTAGTCGATGAATACACTATATTTCTGTAAATGCAACATCAGCAGTTAGAGCAGAATATAAAAAAACACGAACGAGATGGACCGAATCACCCGGCACCAAACAAAAAAAAAAAGGTACAACAGGCATAGAGGAAGCACACAAACCCTTGTTTGCGCCTGCCTGCTAAGTCTGCTTCCAATTGGGCGCTCGACCTTTCTTCGGCATGCATCTGTCGTACGGGAAGTAGACGCAGTCAAAATCATTTACTAATAAATGAGTAGACCGATTACTGCACTACATAAAAAACGCGAAGCTTTGTTAATGACACTATAGCCAATCGCTGGGACCCCAGACGATCTTTATAAAGCCACTTTTTCAGTAAACGAATAAATAGTTTTTGTATTTTGTGAATGGTATGGTGGCAAGCTCGGCGATTATACCGCGTGTTCGGACGATCGACTTTTCCGCTCCGATCAACCGCCATATTTGCCATAGGCGGAACATTTTCATATATGCGGGGGGGGGGGAGCTTTATGGACACTCCAGGTGCATTTCTGCTGTCCGTTTCTGTTTCTGAGGGATCGGACGGCCCGCGTGGTGTCGGGTGACGAGCCGCGGCGCGCGCCGGGGGGGGGGGGGGCGGTGCGGATGCGGAAAACGGATTCGGAGAACGCGCTCTTACGCGCGCTGTGTTGACATTCCGCCGACGGTTATAGTAGGTCCACGCAGACAAACGTCAAGTGGGACGGCGGTATACGCGACGTTGTGGCACCGGCTCCAGAGTCCCCTGCTAGTTAGGGACGCAGCCGAGGTTTAGGGGCACCTAGCAATGTTGACCACGTGTTGCGCGTACGGAGCGGGGGTCCACGCCCCTACGCATCCGGGCGGCAGCCACGTGCATCTTGCTTTGAGCGCTGAGGAGAGCCCGCTTGGTGTCGAGTTACAACTTGTAGTGCGCGCCGTAGAGAAAGGCGCGGTGCGCATGCGGAGGCCGCGTTCGGAGAACGTCGTGTAAGAACACCGAGTCCGGATGCCGCCAGCGGTCATTATTTTTCTACGAGGAAAGACCTTGAGGGGGACTGCGGTATGCGGTGTTGGGACACCACCGCCCGAGCCCCCTGCTGGCTAGAAACGCCACTGAGGTGCGAGATGGCCTCAATAAATCGTGCGTGCCTGGCCTGTCTGCCGAGGCCGTAACTGACCACGTGGAAATAAAAGAGGGAAACGAAGTTGTGGGAAGAAGGAAAACAGGGTTGTTTTCCAATGCATTTACTTTTGAGAGTAAGGCCATCCTCTTGAGTTGTGGCTTAAGCAGACTTTCAACGCTCATTGGCAACTGCTTCCGTGGGATGGGCTAACGACCGTACCGCCTCTTTTCTTTGTCTCTTCCAACTATAACAATCGAGACGAGGTGCTTGGTCCTCAGTCTAGGCTGTAATCACTAAACCTGATAGAACAGTAAGACTCCGTACGATGCAAAGTTTGTCTGGGCCGTAACCACTTAGTGGTAGAACAGTGAGACTCGGTTTGTCGTATGTAGTGACAGTTGTCCTAGGCTCTAACTTAAGAAAAAGTAGAAGAGTAAGGCGCTGTTTACTTGTGTGTTTTGCATCAGTGTTCTTTTGTTAACTCTGCATTTGACTGTGTAAATATTTTCGTTGCAATACATCTTCAAGTTTTCTTGCCTCCAACCTGCCTCCTGCTTCATGGACGCCGATAATCACCTTGAAGAGACTTTGGTCGGCTTCAAGGAGAAAAGAACAAAACTTAACTGGACCGAAGGAAATAGTTCACTTAATTGAAAGTTCACTAAACTGAATATTCACTAGACCAACATAAGACATGGCATACAGAGTCAAAAGTGCAATTCATGGAGCAAAATTGACATGGCATCCATAGTGTTAGAAATGTGTGAAATGCAATTTGTATATATCAACAAGTACAAGGTTCATAAGAGTTAAAATGCAGCTTTTCTCACTTAGAAAAAAAATCTGTAACCTTCTTCTGCACCTGTACTGTTAAAGCACAGGAAGTAACAAAACTGTCGAAAGAGTTAATGTTTTTGTACACTTCGTCTGGCACAGCTCGCTGTTGAGATACAAAGTCTCTCAGCTTTCCAATGTACCCTGCAACCTCAGCTAGAGTTATAGGGCTTGAAACTGGCTCGGCAGTTGCCTCTTCTTCGTCGCACGCTTCTTCATCTTCAGGACAAACCCTGGAAACAATCTCTAGATCCCTCTGTCCAGCACAGGTAATGAGTGCACTGTCATACTGTGCATAGTCTTCAAACTAAGTGTTGCTATCGACCTCCAGCTGATGACAGATCTCTTTCCAGATCGCGGAGTCTGTCCTCTGAGCGAGTTCGTTAAGCTGAAATATTGAGCCTTCGAAAATTCGTTTAAGTGAAACATTCTTTCATAGAATCTATAAGAAAACGGCCGGGGATTTATAAAAATTTCGTTATTCTGAAATATTCTGTAAACTGACGCTCGTACAACTGAGAATTTACTGTATACTGCACACGTGTCGTGTACAGTATTCGTACAGTCGTGGACAGACAAAGTGTTTGACCCGCCAGCTTGGAGTGGTGGTGATTGTGCGGAACAACAAGAGGAGAATTAATGATGGCGATTACTGAAGATGGAAGAATGCGCGCCATGAAGGAAGCGACGTGTGGTGACCGTGATTGCGTGAGAGCGAGCGGGAGGCTCGAACGGCCGCCCGCTGACCGGCGGTCGAGACTCGGATACTGGCGACCTGGTGTCCTGCTACTGTGCGGACCTGGACTAAGATCTCGCTCGTGGCTGTGCTCTCCTGCACACCAGCGGCCTGCTGTCATAGGGACCTGGCGCAGTGCTCAGCGCTGGGGACCGAGACGTTCCAGACATGGCTGGCGAGCCGCTGGCCAGTTACAACACTGGCCTGGTGCTCTTGCGGCCTGCCGTCTTCCGTGTTGCCACGTGGCCACAGGTGCGACGTGTTGGTGACGGCGAAGTACGTGTCCATCGCCAGCAACTTACCGGCTGTACTGAGGAGTCGGACTAGGCAGCGACGCCGCGGCAACGACAAGCGTCACGGGCACCGCAACGACGACGCACACTGGCGAGTCGTGCTGCATGAGTGCCAGGCATATCACTATATACAAGGACAGACGTCTTTAGAACTAATACTCTAGTCCGCGTGCATGTAAAGCGTTCTGTACCGTGTTAACGTGACTGTGTATAGTCTGTGATGTACGTAAAAGGCTCTCATGTGGCGTGTCGTTATTAAAAGGATCCTGGGCCGAAAGGAACCACCTAGTTCTTTCACACATACACATTTAAACATACACATTAAAACATACCGAACTGCACCTAAGTGGGGCCTATACGAGGTGCCTCCCTCAGCCAGAGTAACGTTCGCACGGACACGCACCAGTGCCTATTCGCGGTGCGCGCTTCGTTACTCACCAGAACTCGTCATGAAATGTCGGAGGCTCGACGCCGGAACAAATGAGGCGAGCGGAAAAGAAATAGACGGGGCTTGACGCTGCGGTTCGTCACTTTGCTCCGGTGTGGCAGAAGGCAGGGAAGGAACACCGCTTGTGAACGTTACTAGAGACTGAAAAGCTGCGATGGTGAGCTGACAATGGCGGCTCGATCTAGCGCGCGCGAGGGGGTACAGCTGGAAGGAAGCGCGCCATCTTCCATCATGTGCTATCTCTGAGGGGAGGGAAGGAAGGGAGGTTGGAGGCATTGCATTCCAGCAGCAACTGCGGCAGCCGCGCACGCCATGTTATGAAAGTGACCTGAGTTGAGGGCACCGTCTAGGTGCTTCGACGGCTCATACCTTTGTGCCTGCTGCATTCTCGCCACAAGACGAACCCGGTACCTCCATACCGCACGCCCAACCCATAGGAACTGGCAGAGAAGGTCAACCTAGCGCACCTCCACCTACCCTCCTCCTCATGTCTGTATCTCCGCTTCCGTCAACGCATGCCGCGCGCTCATTCCTACTTCCCCCGGCGCGCGATTCTCCTCACCTCCAGGCGCCTTCCTCCTCCAGCGCTCGTTTACTTCGTGGCTACCGACATCGCATCGCCTATTTCACTAGCGGGCGATGTAAGTTTGCTCGTAAAAGTTGGACGACTTATCTCTACATACAGGCATCGTCCTCATATGGCGATCCAAGTCGATATGACTTTCGAAGTTACCAGCTACAATTCGTTAAAGGGGGCATGACCCCCAATTTATGATCATAATCTGTATTGTGTGAGATAATCATTGGGTGTTCAAGAAAACGTTGGCACAATTTTAGCGCATTTAAGCGAGCCCGTAATTTGTATTTGAATTGTTATATTACATTCGAACTACACAACAGCCGAGCAACACTGGCACGCTCGTGAGCCGTGACGTCACAAATTGCTAGCTTGCCGAGCGAGCATTTGATTACGGTTTATATACCAGCGAATCATTTGTGTTTTAGCGGTGCGCGCGTCCAGCTATGTTCTGCTTGCATTAGAATTGTTCACCTTGCAGCGACTGAAACAAGGCCACCGTGGCGCCTATGTGATGCTGAGGGGTGCAAGAGCGAACGAAGCAAGGAGTGCTCCGTATCGTTCTTCAGGTTCTCCAAGGAGCGCGTCCAGCCTAAGGCTTGGGAGATGGATGAGGGCAGCAAGGACTGGCGCGCATCTGACGCATTTGTTTTCTTCAGGGAACACTTCACGCCAGACAGCTATAACGACGATTTGAGCCTGCTTGCCAAGTTTGAAATACCCGTGAAAAAGCTGAGGCTGTGGCCAGACTCGATACCGACCATGTTCGTGCACCGACCCATCCGGCACGTAGTGCCCTGGCCAAAGGTCATCCGGGCTATTTTTTTACTGATATCGCTTGCCGTAAATTACGTTCAAGTATAGGTTCAGCCAAAGCGTACAATTTGCGCGTGCGGCGCAAAATCCTTGCGCCGGGGACACATATGCGCGGGAATTTGTTTACATATGCCGCACGCAAAGTGCTGAGGAAACACGAACTACTGTGTTTCCATATTCCGGTGTTTCCATATTGCCTATAACTAACTAACTAACATATTGACTATAAATAACGTATATCACGTTATTTATAGTCTTTTAGGCGAGGTATTTCCTGGCCCTCTATTGCCACTGTCTGTTCAGTGTTTTCATTGAATACGATACCAACTGATTTTCTAACGGTAAAATTCCAACCTAAATTCTCGCCTTCCTCTCCACAGATATTAGCGAGACGTTGCAAGTCAATGTGCTTGTAAGGTAGCAACACAATGTCGTCCGCATAAAATAAACCTGGAAACTACTGCTCTACTACTGTACCCGCCTGTTTGTGAGATATTAAACCCAATATTACTTTCTTCTAGCGCCCTCTCCATCCTCACCATGTACATCATAAACAGCAGCGCGGATAAAGGGCACCCCTGCCTCGGTCCCTTGTTGATATCAACTTTCTCCTCGCTCCTCATCCCTTCCGATTCAACGAAAACGTTTTTTTTTTCTACGTAAATCTCTCTCAAAAGCTGTAGACAATCGTCGCCTAAGCCGTCTATTTCCAGAATAACCCCCAAAAATGTTGTGGTCTACGTTGTCATACGCTCCTCTGTCTAAAAATGCCACATATCACGGTCTGCTTTCTACTCTTCATATTTCAATACACTGAGTAAGAACAAATAAGTTTAGCTTCAAACGCCTACCTATTCTGATCAAAATTAAGAAAGGGGCTGACAGATGGAATACCACACTTTGGTATCAAGTTTGTAAACAGGGATAAGGTGCCTCAGAAAGGCTGGCCAACGTTTCGATAGGAGGATCTACCTTCCTCAAAGGCTGCCTCGTCATCCTCGGCATGATAATTTTGAAGGGTCAGTGCAGTGACGTCACGTGCGTCTGGTTATAAAAGGAGAGACTTCAGAGGTAATGAGCGCTGTCGCCTGACATCTGTGAGCGCCGTTCCCAAGACGAGGGGACAAGATCGAGGGATGGGAAGGCGGGGAGAAAAGAAACAAAGAAAAGGAAAGGAGAGAGAAAAAACGGGGGGAGGGATTCACCAAGGGGGTAAAGGGGGGAGAAAGAACAAGAAAAAAAGAAAGGGCGTTGAGAGGGCGTTGAGCAAGCGAGAGGTTAGGGAGCATTCAGAGGTGTCGTTGGTGGCATGCTATTGTGGCATTAGAAGAGCCGGTTAGGCGGTCAGTGCGCGAGTAACACAACAGGCAAAAAAAAAAAAAAGAAACCTGAGTTGAAATTGTGACTTTACTAGCACAGCAGCAATGTGTCGAGTAATGTTGAAGTAGTTAAGAAGGCGACAAGGAGTCTGGGATGCAATGTAGGGCGTACCTGGAAGGCAGCGGCATGATCTCTCAAGGGCCGTTAGCCCCAGTAGCTCAACGTAGGTGTCGTTACGACAGCATACAGAAATGGCGATACCCTGTGTGGCTCAGGCGCCGAAAAGGGTATAATGATGTCTGGGACTTCTGAACGTGTTGGAGAGGGCGTTTGAATAAACATATATTAGAAAACAGACAAAAAAAGAAATAGAGGGGGAACCGAAACCGGAATAAGAAATAGGAGGGTGACCTGCGCAGAAGCGGGTGGGGGCTGGTGTACATGGGAAAAGGGGGTCGTACAGTTGATATAAACGTAAAAACATGAAAGAGTATATTAAATTGAGTAGTAGGAAAGAAAACAATTTCGAAATGGAGGAATAGGTGAGGTTAACAATTAAGGTTAGCTGATTGGTTAATGTGTTTTGTGTCTTGGCTGATGATATGAGAATTTCATATTTAAGGTACCGCTTTTAATGATTCGAAGTTGCCACGTGCCAAATTAATTCCCGTCGGGTGTAGGCAGTTAAACTTGTGTATGAGGTATGATTCCGTATATTTCCTTTCCCGAGGTGAACGGAAATTTGTTTGTAGTATATAGAGCCTTGCTGTGTCAAATATAAGACCATGTTCATTAAAGTGGCTGGCTACTGCTTTAGGTATATTGTGTTTTGTGTCCGCGCGGTGACCGTTGAGTCCTGTACGAATTGGTTGTCCAGTCTCACCTATGTATTGTTTGCTACAAGTGGCACACTCTAGACAGTAGACTACGTTGCTTGATGTGCAGGTGAAAGCCGAAGTTACCTTGTGTGCGTAATTTGACGCTGTACTTTTTACTGTAGTAGTAGATTGAATACGTTTGCATGTAGAGCACCTGGGGCGGCCACAAGGACCGGTTCCCACCAGCTTCGTCTTTGTTCTTAGTTTGGCATGCACGAGAATATCTTTAAAACTAGTGTTGTGTCTTTAGGCTATAGTCTGGGCGGGTCGGGACAAATCTTGTTAAGTTTCTGGTTGCTGGTGAGAGTTGGGTAGTTTTTACTGAGGATGGTATTCACGCTTGGGAGTGCGTTTGAGAATTTAGTAGTAAGAAGAGGCGTTGTTGTTCTTGTGATGCTCGGGCGGGGCTTGAGGACCTCGGCTTGATCAAGTTTTTGTAGCGGTGTAGGCTTTTTAAAGGTCACTGTTCGGGTGATTCCTGTTTGATGGGGTTTCTTTAAGGGGATCGAGTCTATCTACGTATTCTTGGGTTTCAACGCAAATGCGACGTAGTCATGTGGCTTGGTCTTTAAAGATGCCTTGTTTGCAATGTCTGGGATGGTGGCTCGTATTTTCTAGGAACTGTTGTTTGTCGAAAGGTTTCCTATACAGCGTTGTCTTTAGCGCCCCGTTGTCAACCTATATTCTTGTGTCCAGAAAGTTTATGCGCTCAGTTGAGGATTATGATGTGCATTTTATTTTTGGATGAAAATAGTTTAGAAATGCTACATATTTATCTAGGCTGTCTTGACCATGTCCCCATATTATAAATATGGTGTCCATGTATAGTAGGTATGTGTGGGACTTCTCAGTGCGGCACGATGGGAAATCTGTTTCTAGAGTCCCCATAAATATGTTCGCGTAGGTTGGTGCAAAAGGCATACCCATGCTTGTACCATGTATCTGTAGGTAGTAACTCTCCTCAAATTCGAAGTAGTTATGCGTTAGAACTAATTCAAGGAGAGACAAGTAGACTTCAGCAGAGTGTTGTGCTTTGTATTTGGACAGGATTTGTTTTATCGAAAATAAACCATCAGGGATGGGAATGTTGGTGCACAGGGCCATGACGTCTAGTTTTGCGAGAATTATGTTGTGGTGTAGCGTGCCTTTAGTATTAATGTCCTCTATTATTTTATCAGCAGGAGGCGCGTATCTTGTACAAATGATGGAAGTGCTTTTGGCAAGTCACCAAGGAAGTGGTTAAGGAATGTGGAGATGCATTCTGTCGGGGTGTTGTTGTTAGATACAATCGGGCGACCGGGGATAACAGCGGGGTATAGTTCAGTGGATAGAACTTCATGAATTTTTGGGAGGTGGTAGAAATGTACGGCAGTTTTTTTGCTTGGTTTAAGAAATTTGTATTCTGACTGTGTTATAAACTCATCAGCCAAAAGGGATTTCAGCCTGTTGGTAATAGCCACTGTGTACGATAATGTCGGATCGTTATCTAGCTTACAGTAATGTTCTGCGTTCTTTAGTTCTCTGTAAGACTCGTGATTGGATTTTTCTACTGGCCAAATAACTATACTTTTACCCTTACCTGGTTTCTTAATAACAATGTCATTCCGGCAACTAAGATAAAGTAAGATAAACAACAGTACCTAGAATAAACGAGCCACCATCCCGGACTTTGCAAACAAGGCATCTTTAAAGGCCAAGCCACACGACTACGTCGCATTTGCGTTGAAAACCAAGATTACATAGGTAGACTCGATTACCTTAAAGAAACCCTAACAAACAGGAACCACCCAAAGAGTGACCTTCAAAAACCTAAATCCCTACAACCAAACATGATCGAGCCGAGGCCCTCAAGCCCCGCCCGAGGATCACAAGAACAATGACGCCTCTTCTTACTACTAAATTCTCAAATGCACTTCCAAGCGTGAATAACATCCTCAGTGAATGCTACCCAATTCTCACCAGCAACCAGAAACTTAAGATTTTTCCGACGCGCCCAGAGCATCCTACAGACGCAACACTAATTTGAAAGATGTTCTTGCGCACGCCAAGCTAAAGACAAAGAGGAAGTTGGGAACCAGTCCCTGTGGCCGCCCCAGGTGCTCTACATGCGAACATATTCAATCTACTACTACAGTAAAAAGTACGGCGTCGAATTACGCACACAAGGTAACTTCGGCTTTCACCTGCACTTCAAGCAACGTAGTCTACTGTCTAGAATGTGCCACTTGTTGGAAACAATACATAGATGAGACTGGACAACAAATTCACACAAGACTGAACGGTCACCGCGCAGACACAAAACACAATATACCTAAAGCAGTAGCCTGCCACTTTAATGAACATGGTTATATATTTGACAAAGCAAGGCTCTATACACTACAAACAAATTTACGTTCACCTCGCGAAAGAAAATATACGTAATCATAACTCATACACAAGTTTAACTGCCTACACCCGACGGGAATTATTTTGGCACGTGAGAACTTAGAATCATCAAAAGCGGTAACTTAAATCAGAAATTCTTATATCATCATCCAAGACACAAAACACATTAGGCCACCAGCAAACCCTAATAATTAAACTCACCTTTTCCTTCATTTCGAAAATGTTTTCCTGCCTACTACTCAATTTATTATATATATATATATATATATATATATATATATATATATATATATATATATATATATATATATATATATATATACTCTTTCATATTAATACGTTTATATCAACTGTACGACCCCCTTTTCCCATGTACACCGGCCCCCGCCCGCTTCTGCGCACGTCACCCTCCTATGTGTTATTCCAGTTTCGGTTCCTCCCCCGCCTATTTTTTTTTGGCTGTTGTCTGCTTTCTATTGTATATTTTTGAAACACTCTCATTAACAAGTTGTGAAGTCCCAGACATCATTATATCCTTTTCGGCGCCTGAGCCACATAGGGTATCGCCATTTCTGTATGCTGTCGTAACGACACCTACGTTGAGCTACTGGGGCTAACGGCCCTTGAGAGATCATGCCGCTGCCTTCCAGATAGCCCTACATTGCATCCCAGACTCCTTGTCGCCATCTTAACTACTTTAAGATTACTCGACGCATTGCTGCTATGACACTAAAGTCACGCTTTCATCATCATCATCATCATCATCATCATCATCAGCCTGGTTACGCCCACTGCAGGGCAAAGGCCTCTCCCATATTTCTCCAACAACCCCGGTCATGTACTAATTGTGGCCATGCCGTCCCTGCAAACTTCTTATTCTCATCCGCCCACCTAACTTTTTGACGCCCCCTGCTACGCTTCCCTTCCCTTGGGATCCAGTCCGTAACCCTTAATGACCATCGGTTATCTTCCCTCCTCATTACATGTCCTGCCCATGCCGATTTCTTTTTCTTGATTTCAACTAAGATGACATTAACTCGCGTTTGTTCCCTCACCCAATCTGCTCTTTTCTTATCCCTTAACGTTACACCTATCATTCTTCTTTCCATAGCTCGTTGTGTCGTCCTCAATTTGAGTAGAACCCTTTTCGTAAGCCTCCAGGTTTCTGCCCCGTAGGTGAGTACTGGTAAGACACAGCTATTATATACTTTGCTCTTGAGGGATAACGGCAACCTGCTGTTCATGATTTGGGAATGCCTGCCAAACGAAATCCAGCCCATTCTTATTCTTCTGATTATTTCCGTCTCATGATCCGGATCCGCCGTCACTACCTGCCCTAAGTAGATGTATTCCCTTACGACTTCCAGTGCCTCGCTGCCTATTGTAAATTGCTGTTCTCTCCCGAGACTGTTAAGCATTACTTTAGTTTTCTGCATATTAATTTTTAGACCCACTCTTCTGCTTTGCCTCTCCAGGTCAGTGAGCATGCATTGCAATTGGTCCCCTGAGTTACTAAGCAAGGCAATATCATCAGCGAATCGCAAGTTACTAAGGTATTCTCCATTAACATTTATCCCCAATTCTTCCCAATCCAGGTCTCTGAATACCTCCTGTAAACACGCTGTGAATAGCATTGGAGATATCGTATCTCCCTGCCTGACGCCTTTCTTTATTGGGATTTTGTTGCTTGCTTTATGGAGGACTACGGTGGCTGTGGAGCCGCTATAGATATCTTCCAGTATTTTTACATATGGCTCATCTATACCCTGATTCCGTAATGCCTCCGTGACTGCTGAGGTTTCGACTGAATCAAACGCTTTCTCGTAATCAATGAAAGCTATATATAACGGTTGCTTATATTCTGCACATTTCTCTATCACTTCATTGATAGTGTGAATATGGTCTATTGTTGAGTAGCCTTTACGGAATCCTGCCTGGTCCTTTGGTTGACAGAAGTCTAAGGTGTTCCTGATTCTATTTGCAATTACCTTAGTAAATACTTTGTAGGCAACAGACAGTAAGCTGATCGGTCTATAATTTTTCAAGTCTTTGGCGTCCCCTTTCTCATGGATTAGGATTATGTTAGCGTTCTTCCAAGATTCCGGTACGCTCGAGGTCATGGGGCATTGCGTATACAGGGTGGCCAGTTTCTCTAGAACAATCTGTCCACCATCCTTCAACAAATCTGCTGTTACCTGATCCTCCCCAGCTGCCTTCCCCCTTTGCATATCTCCTAAGGCTTTCTTTACTTCTTCCGGCGTTACCTTCGGGATTTCGAATTCCTCTAGACTATTTTCTCTTCCATTATCGTCGTGGGTGCCACTGGTACTTTATAAATCTCTATAGAACTCCTCAGCCACTTGAACTATCTCATCCATATTAGTAATGATTTTGCCGGCTTTGTCTCTTAACGCATACATCTGATTCTTGCCAATTCCTAGTTTCTTCTTCACTGTTTTTAGGCTTCCTCCGTTCCTGAGAGCATGTTCAATTCTATCCATATTATACTTCCTTATGTCAGCTGTCTTACGCTTCTTGATTAACTTGGAAAGTTCTGCCAGTTCTATTCTAGCTGTAGGGTTAGAGACTTTCATACATTGGCGCTTCTTGATCAGATCCTTTGTCTCCTGCTATAGCTTACTGGCATCTTACGAAGTTACCACCGACTTCTATTGCACACTCCTTATTGATGGCCATAAGATTGTCGTTCATTGCTTCAACACTAAGGTCCTCTTCCTGAGGTAAAGCTGAATACCTGTTCTGTAGCTTGATCTGGAATTCCTCTATTTTCCCTCTTACCGATAACTCATTGATCGGCTTCTTATGTACCAGTTTCTTCCGTTCCCTCCTCAGGTCTAGGCTAATTCGAGTTCTTACCATCCTGTGGTCACTGCAGCGCACCTTGCCGAGCACGTCCACATCTTGTATAATGCCAGGGTTAGCGCAGAGTATGAAGTCTATTTCATTTCTAGTCTCGCCGTTCGGGCTCCTCCACGTCCACTTTCGGCTATCCCGCTTGCGGAAGAAGGTATTCATTATCCTCATATTATTCTGTTCCGCAAACTCTACTAATAACTCTCCGCTGCTATTCCTAGTGCCTATGCCATATTCCCCCACTGCCTTGTCTCCAGCCTGCTTCTTGCCTACCTTGGCATTAAAGTCGCCCATTAGTATAGTGTATTTAGTTTTCACACTACCCACCGCCGATTCCACGTCTTCATAGAAGCTTTCGACTTCCTGGTCATCATGACTGGATGTAGGGGCGTAGACCTGTACAATCTTCATTTTGTACCTCTTATTAAGTTTCACACCAAGACCTGCCACCCTCTCGTTAATGCTATAGAATTCCTGTATGTTACCAGCTATATTCTTATTAACCAGGAATCCGACTCCTAGTTCTCTTCTATCCGCTAAGCCCCGGTAGCACAGGACGTGCCCGCTATTTAGCACTGTATATGCTTCTTTTGGCCTCCTAACTTCACTGAGCCCTATTATATCCCATTTACTGCACTCTAATTCCTGCAATAGCACTGCTAGACTCGCCTCACTAGATAACTTTCTAGCGTTAAACGTTGTCAGGTTCATATTCCAATGGCGGCTTGTCCGGAGCCAGTGATTCTTAGCACCCTCTACTGCGTCGCAGGTCTGACCGCCGCCGTGGTCAGTTGCTTCGCAGCTGCTGGGGACTAAGGGCTGATTGTTGTGTTCATAGGAGGTTGTGGCCAAGGACTGCACCAGGATGGCCAATCCTGCTCTGGTGAGGGAGTGCGTTACCGGTTCTGGTCACCGGGATCAGGCCACACTCCAGGCCTGTTTATGCAATTTTATCAACACGCGGATTGTTTTTTTTAATCCGGTGGAAAATTGCCGGCACCGGGATTTGAACCACTGACCTCTTGCACGCGAGGCGGGTGTTCTACCTCTACGCCACCGCTGCAACTTTCAACTCACTTTCTTTTTTTTTGTCTATTGTGTTACTCGCGCACTGACCACCTAACCGGCTCTTCTAATGCCACAATAGCATGCCACCAACGACACCTCTGAATGCTCCCTAACCTCTCGCTTCCGCAACGCCCTCACATGGTCCGCCCCTTCCTTTCTTCTTGTTTTTTTCTCCCCCCCTTTTTTTCCCTCTTGGTGTCCCCACCTGCGTTTTTTCTTTATCCATTCCTTTTCTTTATTTTCTTGTCTCCCCGCCTTCCCATCCCCCGCTCTTGTCCCCTCGTGTTGGGAACGGCGCTCACAGATGTCAGGCGACAGCGCTCATCACCTATGAAGTCTCTCCCTTTATAAAAAGCCGCCACCGACGACGAATGCACGTGACGTCACTGCACTGACCCTTTAAAACTAACATGCCGAAGATGACGAGGCCGCCTTTGACGAAGAAAGGTCCTCCTATTGAAACGATGGCCAGCCTCTCTGGGACACCAAATTTTATACCACAGTACCTATTCTGATGCCATTCTGAACTTCTCCCAAAATTCCATTATTCTTCGTCCATGCTTGCAGCTTTGATTTGATTGCCTGAATTGCAAACCTGTATATTACCAGTGTACTGGTGAAGGGTCTGTACGAGTGAATTCTATCTTTATCCCCCTTTCAATATCCCCCTACTACTTATCCCCCATTTCTTTGTAAATTAATTCATTCTACTTTGTCGCCAATTGTCTGATATTCGTCTAACTTTTAAAGTCTTTTCAATTCCTTTCACCAGAGCTTCCTTACTTTTTGATCCTAGTTCAATATTCAGGCTAAAGGGAACCTCAGCTATCCTTGTGGCTGTGCCCCATTTCCATTTGAAATTTGTCAGCACCAGCTCCTTTTCCCATCTGGTTCTCTTTCATGGTCTTTTTTTTTTCTTCAAATACATCCTTGTCGTTGCCTTGGAAAGATGTGGTTGTTATTTTCCGAATTTAATTTAATGCCACTTCCCCTTCCAGTTTACTTGCAACTTCCCCTAGGACGTGTTGTTCTATTGTTATTGACTTCTTGCCTAGTAATTTTATGTTCTTCCAAAATATACTAGGTGGGGCCTTCTTTTTCTCACGTATTTCTGACAATTCCAACGTTCAAAGTCACCTTCTATCTTTGCTTGTATCACTATTTGAACTATACACCTTTTCTCCCTCTATATTTCCCATTTACTGGCTAGTTCATCCTGCGGCAACTGGGCCTTCTTTGCCTGCCTGTGTTGTCGGGATGCTTTCTGTCGTTTGGCGATCGCTTCCCGTATCTCCCTGTTCGACCAGTTCTTCGTTTTGTTTCGTTTTGAACGAACATGTTGTTTCCCTTTCCGTATTCCCCTCTTTATTATTCTCAGAAGCTCACTATATTCCTACTCTTTACTTGGCCATTTACAAAGTTCTTCCTCGACTCTTGTTACTATATTTGTTATTTCATCAGCGTTCAAACTTGGACTGGCCATTCTGCACTCATTGCTCTCTTTCCCAGCTACATATCCCATTTCAAAAATGATGCGTTTATGGTCACGCCCTATGTTGCTATACCCTTCCTCGTCAATGACCATTTCTCTCAACTTATGAATTCCTTCTGTTATCAGACAGTAAGCAATGGTCGATTGCCGATTTCCCACTTCCCACGTGATCTGCCCTTCACATTTAGGCCCTGTATTCACGATAACGAGGTTATGTTGCTCACAAAGATCTAGCATTACCTGTACGTTGTTGTAGGTACAGACATCTAAATCCTCTATGTAGGCATTCATGCCACCTAATAGGATAATTTCGGCATCATTTCCGAAACCCTTAATATCAGCACTTTTGCATTTCACTAACTCTTGGTTTTTCTCTGTGCAATTATTTTCGGTCCACAAATACGTTACGCCCAGCCAAGTTTTCTGTACCAGTCATTATACCTGATAATCAAAGGTGCTCTTGACATTTTGAATTTACTCTTTTCCATTTGGCTTCCTGATGGATCAGCATTCCAACTCTTTCTCCCTTTCTTTCCGACTTAGTTCCATTTCACCCTTCCTAAGCATAATTCTCAATCACTGGCGGTTCTTCCGAGTCTTTAAGGCAAGTTTCTGTAACCGCATAGAAGCATATTTGTTCTCTATTTAACTGCTCCTCAATCTCTACCCACTCTTCCTTTCTTCTACCGCCATGCATGTTTATGTTGCCTATGGCGCGCAGAGCTCTCTTGTTTCCCCTCCTTTTTCTGTTAGTGACTGCGATGCTATTCTGAGGTTCCCCTAGGGGACCTTCTTCAGTACTACCGACTCTGGCCTGCTGAGCGCCCGTGGGCCCGATAAGAAAGCAACAGCGCGACCAGCTAGTCCACAGCCCACTTCTCGTGCAAGCGGTTAATTGATGGGGATCCCATCTTGTGCAAGACCACCATACCTTCTCACTTCCCTGTTTACTTTGGCAACAGGATAGACAGTTGGGCGAGTTGGTACGGTAACATGATTTTGGCTTCTAGCGCGAAGTGAAACACGGACACAGAAAAGAGCAGACAGGACGAGCGCTAACTCTCAGCTAAATTTTTATTGAAACGAAGAACATATATATAGGCGATTGCAAAAACCGTAGCATAAGAACATGACAAGGTAAAAGGATCAGTGAAACATATCAGGGGGTATGGAAGTCAAAGAACAAAAATTATTTTAGATTAGTACACGTATTGCGAAGGTACTGAAATTCGCAATCTAACAGAGACAACGAAGCATGACTGACGCAAGTGTCTCCAAATCTTTTTATGCGGAAAGCCTCGATAATTTCCCGCGTGGTTTGGCATCTGTGTCTAGAAAGAATTTTTGTGTCTTCAAAGAAAGGTTTCTAACCACAATCGAAACAATGTGCCGCTAAATGTGATGCGTTAGGCTTGTTTAGTGAATGTTTGTGTTCTTTTAATCTAATGTTAATGCACCTACCACTCTGTCCAATGTAAGCTTTCCCACACGCGAGTGGAATCTGATAAACGATACCCGTGTTGCAAGGCACTAAGGGGGACACATGTTTAACTACGCAATCACCTTTTCTTTTTTTGCCTTCCTGTTCAAGTCTCCTATTTATCAAAGGGCACATGTTAGCCAACTTGCATGGGGCCGAGAAAACGGTACTGACGTCATACCTATTGGCCACATTCCTTAAACCATGGGATAAACTATGTATGTAGGGTACTACAGCAAACTTTGTTTCTTTTTTCTGTTTTTCTTGTTTCTTACCAGGGTGTTTTACCCATTTTACAAGTTTTCCGCAGGTTAATGATAATAAATGCACAGGATAGCTAGCCTTTCCAAGCCTTTCTATCTGTTGTGAAAAACTTTATTGCATATTGTGTGGACATGACTTAGTAATGGCAGACCTAAGAGTTGAATAAGCTATCCCCTGTTTAACAAGTTTAGAATGGCAAGAAGAAAATTCTAGCAGTGGCTTCTTGGCCCTAGGCGAATAATGCCAAGAGACATGCTCATCCTGAAACGTTAAGCAAAGATCTAGAAACTGTAATTTGTTGCCCTGGATAATCTCTAGCGTGAAACCTAGGCCCACACCACATTCCCTAAAAACTTTTAAAATAACCGTAGCTTTCTTGGTGTAGTTATCTCGAGAACAAAACACCAGATAGTCGATAGTCGTTTACGTATCTAAACGCATGCACCGCCAATTCCTTAAGATTGTTTTGTAGTTTTCTATTAACGCGACTTAGATAAGTGTCGCTCAAAACTGGCGCAACTTTAGAACCATTACAAACTCCCGATTATTGTACATACATAGAACTACCCCATTTTACAACAGTATTCCCTATGTAAAACAACAAATGTTCTAAAAATATTCCACGGGCATCCCACAGTCCTGAGTAAACCGGAACTCATCATTGTTGAGAGTCAGTGCTTCTTTAACACTACACAGTACTTCCGATTGCGGAAGCGAATAAAAAAGGTCTTTAACATCAACACTGATCGCTGAGCATTTACCTGGATTATTTTCTATTAGGAAGGCCACAATTTCTTCCGAATGTCTTATCAGGAATGGGTCATTGAGACGAACTGAAGACAATACATTAAGCAAAAAAGTTGAGACTGCGTACTGCCACGTTCCTTTTTCAGAAATAATGGCTCGAAAAGGAACTTCCGGCTTATGTGTCTTAGCACTAAAAAATATTTCGAGGTGCAGACCTTTGGAATGTTTAACTCCCGACGCGAGGCGCTCCAGACCAAAGTTCTCAACCATATCAATTGCAGTCTTTTTCACTTTCTTTAAATTGGTAATTTTTGGAACAAACTTTTTGTCAATAGCGGTTTTAGCTTTTTGTGCGTACAATTCTTCAGGAACAACTACAAAGAAACCTTATTTGTCCGCAGTAACCAACCTAAGCTCATGCTTGACGAAAAAACGCGACACACCTGTTATGTTGTCTGACTTACAGGACTGAGGTTCAGACCTCGCAATCACATCAACGCACTCAGTCACACACCTTGGTCGAAAGTCTTCAGTGACCCAACGAGAAATGGATCTAGACAAGCTGACCTTTTCCGGAGGTGACAGTTCAGGTACACAGGCAAACTTTGGTCCCTTGCGCAGAGTGCTTTCGATGTTAGCTGGGAGTTGTTGATCGCCGAGCACAAGCACTTTTCCTTGGTCCCGCGTAGTCTTATTCTTCTTCGGTAACGAAAGACGAGCATGGGCCCATAGGAATTCCGTGGCCTGCTCTGCGATCCTAATCCATTCTCGAAAACATCGTCGTTGGCCTTCCGCAGATGGGGCTTTCCCGCACAAAACCAGTAGCCGGTCCCTGAAGAAACGGACCTTCCGCCAGAGTTCCGAGTTGAGAGTCCGCGCCATCCTTCGGGAGTGTCCTGTTCAAGGCTTCATGCTTCCAAAGATTGCTTGAATATCCGGAGGACAAATGCCTGTTCTGCTGTACCATGCCACAGTTCTGGCTTTGCAAACTGTTAGTGCAATCAAAGAAGCAACATTGGCTTCACTAGAAAGGTTAAAGCGTTCACATTGAAAAGAGCCTTGTGTACAAGAAATGTAATGCAAAAGGATAGAGAGTTGGGCGAGTTGGTACGGAAACATGATTTTGGCTTCTAGCGCGAAGTGAAACACGGACACAGAAAGGAGCAGACAGGACGAGCGCTAACTCTCAGCTAACTTTTTATTGAAACGAAGAACATATATATAGGCGATAGCAAAAACCGTAGCATAAGAACATGACAAGGTAAAAGGATCAGTGAAACATATCAGGGGGTGTGGAAGTCAAAGAACAAAAATATTTCAGATTAGTAGACGTATTGCGAAGGTACTAACCCTAACGCATCACATTTAGCGGCACATTGTTTTGATTGTGGTTGCAAACCTTTCTTTGAAGACACAAAAATTTTTTCTAGACACAGATGCCAAACCACGCGGGAAATTATCGAGGCTTCCCACATAAAAAGATTAGGAGACACTTGCGTCAGTCATGCTTCGTTGTCACTGTTAGATTGCGAATTTCAGTACCTTCTCAATATGTGTACTAATCTGAAATAATTTTTGTTCTTTGACTTCCATACCCCCTGATATGTTTCACTGATCCTTTTACCTTGTCATGTTCTTATGCTACGGTTTTTGCAATCGCCTATATATATGTTCTTCGTTTCAACAAAAATTTAGGTGAGAGTTAGCGCTCGTCCTGTCTGCTCCTTTCTGTGTCCGTGTTTCACTTCGTGCTAGAAGCCAAAATCATGTTACCGTACCAACTCGCCCAACTGTCTATCCTTTTGCATTACATTTCTTGTACACAGCGCTCTTTTCAATGTGAACGCTTTAACCTTTCTAGTGAAGCCAATGTTGCTTCTTTGATTGCACTAACAGTTTGCAAAGCCAGAACTGTGGCATGGTACAGCAGAACAGGCATTTGTCCTCCGGATATTCAAGCAATCTTTGGAAGCATGAAACCTTCAACAGGACACTCCCAAAGGATGGCCCGGATTCTGAACTCGGAACTCTGGCGGCAGGTCCGTTTCTTCAGGGACAGGCTACTGGTTTTGTGCGGGAAAGCCCCATCTGCGGAAGGCCAACGACGATGTTTTCGAGAATGGATTAGGATCGCAGAGCAGGCCACGGAATTCCTAAGGGCCCATGCTCGTCTTTCGTTACCGAAGAAGGATGAGACTACGCGTGACCAAGGAAAAGTGCTTGTGCTCGGCGGTCAACAACTCCCAGTAACATCGAAAGCACTCTGCGCAAGGGACCAAAGTTCGCCTGTGAACTTGAACTGTCACCTCCAGAAAAGGTCAGCTTGTCTTGATCCATTTCTCGTTGGGTCACTGAAGACTTTCGACCAAGGTGTGTGACTGAGTGCGTTGATGTGATTGCGAGGTCTGTACCTCAGTCCTGTAAGTCAGACAACATGACAAGTGTGTCGCGTTTTTTCGTCAAGCATGAGCTTAGGTTGGTTACTGCGGAGAAATAAGGTTTCTTTGTTGTTGTTCCTGAAGAATTGTACGCACAAAAAGCTAAAAGCGCTATTGACAAAAATTTTGTTCCAAAAATTACCAATTTAAAGAAAGTGAAAAAGACTGCAATTGATATGGTTGAGAAATTTGATCTGGAGCGCCTCGCGTCGGGAGCTAAAGATTCCAAAGGTCTGCACCTCGAAATATTTTTTAGTGCTACGACACATAAGCCGGAAGTTCCCTTTCGAGACATTATTTCTGAAAAAGGAACGTGGCAGTACGCAGTCTCAACTTTTTTGCTTAATGTATTGTCTTCAGTTCGTCTCAATGACCCATTCCTGATAAGACATTCGGAAGAAATTGTGGCCTTCCTAACAGAAAATGATCCAGATAAATGCTCAGCGATCAGTGTTGATGTTAAAGACCTTTCTTATTCGCTTCCGCAATCGGAAGTACTGTGTACTGTTAAAGAAGCACTGACTCTCAACAATGATGAGTTCCGGTTTACTCAGGACTGTGGGATGCCCGTGGAATCTTTTTTTAGAACTTTTGTTGTTTTACATGGGGAATACTGTTGTAAAATTGGGTAGTTCTATGTATGTACAAAAATCAGGAGTTTGTATTGGTTCTAAAGTTGCGCCAGTTTTGAGCGACATTTATCTAAGTCGCGTCAATAGAAAACTACAAAACAATCTTAAGGAATTGGCGGTGCATGCGTTTAGATAAGTAGATAACTATCTGGTGTTTTGTTCTCGAGATAACTACACCAAGAAAGCTACGGATATTTTAAAAGTTTTTAGGGAATGTGGTGAGGGCCTAGGTTTCACGCTAGAGATTATCCAGGGCAACAAATTACAGTTTCTAGATCTTTGCTTAGCGTTTCAGGATGAGCATGTCTGTTGGCATTATTCGCCTAGGGCCAAGAAGCCACTGCTAGAATTTTCTTCTTGCCATTCTAAACTTGTTAAACAGGGGATAGCTTATTCAACTCTTAGGTCTGCCATTACTAAGTCATGTCCACACAATATGCAATAAAGTTTTTCACAACAGATAGAAAGGCTTGGAAAGGCTAGCTATCCTGTGCATTTATTATCATTAACCAGCGAAAAACTTGTAAAATGGGTAAAACACCCTGGTAAGAAACAAGAAAAACAGAAAAAAGAAACAAAGTTTGCTGTAGTACCCTACATACATAGTTTATCCCATGGTTTAAGGAATGTGGCCAATAGGTATGACGTCAGTACCGTTTTCGCGGCCCCATGCAAGTTGGCTAACATGTGCCCTTTGATAAATAGGAGACTTGAACAGGAAGGCAAAAAAAGAAAAGATGATTGCGGAGTTAAACATGTGTCCCCCTTAGTGCCTTGCAACACGGGTATCGTTTATCAGATTCCACTCGCGTGTGGGAAAGCTTACATTGGATAGAGTGGTAGGTGCATTAACATTAGATTAAAAGAACACAAACATTCACCAAACAAGCCTAACGCATCACATTTAGCGGCACATTGTTTCGATTGTGGTTAGAAACCTTTCTTTGAAGACACAAAAATTCTTTCTAGACACAGATGCCAAACCACGCGGGAAATTATCGAGGCTTTCCGCATAAAAAGATTTGGAGACACTTGCGTCAGTCATGCTTCGTTGTCTCTGTTAGATTGCGAATTTTAGTACCTTCGCAATACGTGTACTAATCTAAAATAATTTTTGTTCTTTGACTTCCATACCCCCTGATATGTTTCACTGATCCTTTTACCTTGTCATGTTCTTATGCTACGGTTTTTGTAATCGCCTATATATATGTTCTTCGTTTCAATAAAAATTTAGCTGAGAGTTAGCGCTCGTCCTGTCTGCTCCTTTCTGTGTCCGTGTTTCACTTCGCGCTAGAAGCCAAAATCATGTTACTTTGGCAACCTCGAAACCTTTTTCTCGGCTCGTTTTCTATACTTCCTAATTAGCAGCCACTACGGCTCTTTGTCCGTGAGTGCCACGTAGAGGCACCTTCGGCACCGTGCACGCTACAATCTGCACCTGAGCGCACAGCTCGTGCAAGTCGTCCACCCCCTTCGCCAAGCGCTGGGCTAGTCCTGTCCCTTTCCGGTTTAGGACGTCATTTAGCCCACCTGCTACTATGACAAGGTTGCGCACGTGGGCATTTTCCGCGAGCTTTGCTTTTGCCCGCTATATGAGAGAACCCAGTATCCACTCCCGAAATGTCCCTACCGCCACTCTTTTATCGCCTTTCACCCTCTCCAGAATTTCTTCTGAGCGCCTAGGCAAGTTTAAGTCGCCGGCGATAATCACAATTTCACTCTCTCATTCCTCTCCCTGTTTTCCTCTGTTCTTTTCCTTGTGATTCGAACTTGACAAGGGGCATTTACCTCTGCGCTCCTGCTTTTTTTCTGCGTGTGTGGCAGTCTCAGTGTAGGTGCCGCTCTTTCCAGCTACCCCCTCTCCACGTTGCACGCATTCTACGTACTTTGCTGACACTGCCTCTCTTGTCACGTCGGGGGACTGCCTTCCATTGTCACGACAATGCTCTTTCACAATGGCGGCCCTGTTCAGCTTTTCCTCGGCTTTTTGAAGTCTTTTTTCCACTACCTTCCGTGCATCACGCTCCATATTTAGCTCATTTTTCAACTCTTAGACCTGTTTGACAAGCTCATCCTCGAAAGCCTCCATTTTCTTGAGCCTAGCTGCGACATCACAATAGTATGTGCCGATTGACTCGATTACCTCTCCATTCTCATCCGGCCCCTCGTCTGCCTTAAGAGACCCCCGGCATACTGCACGCTTTCCTGGCTTTCTTGCAATGTATTGCACGGCTTTTTTCTAATGCAAATACTATAATACTATAATAATGCAGAGCACGTAGGTGCACGAAGGCGAGTGCGAGCAAGACCCCAGCAGCCGCGCCTGGAAAGTCAGTAGAAGAGACAAAGAAAGCTTCGCTTTACCAGGCAGACTCCTACTCCTGTTGACATCTACGTAAAACGGAGCGTTCTTGTTGTAATCATGAAGCGTGCGTGCGTGTGTATGTGAAGCGTGGATTTCGTGGCATAAATGCTAGCATTAAAAAGAGCAGTTGGTTGTATAGGCATTGAATTATAGAGACTGAAAATTATCCGCACATATTTAAATGCCGTACATTATACACATATTACTTGTTTAAATTTTCACTGGTGTTCATAGTGTCGGGTTGCACTCGTGGTGTTTCCTATGCATTTATTTTTTCTAGTGCAACTGCGGCTTGAAATTCGCCAAGCCTCTCAATGCACTAGACTGCTGGCGAGAAAGGATGTTCTGAACCGCTTCTCGAAGCATGCGTCCGTGGCTTTCGGCCTTAGGTGTCAGATAGGTACAAAAATGTACCTCGAACTCTTCAAGAAAACTTTGTTTTAGAAATAGAAAACGGCTCAGTGAAGGTCTATACTGGTTATCGCCAATTAAACAACATTACACGATAACACGTTTACCCCTTAGCACGAATCGACGACACTCTGAACCACCTGAGACGAGTTGCATTCTTTTTTTTTGCTGAATTACCGGTCTGCTGCTTGGACGACGTTCGAGGCCTTAATCATCCTTAAACAATTTTAGTGACCCGATGGAGATTCTGTCACCTTTTGGCCTCGGTAAAACGCGTGCCACTTTTGCGAGATCGATGAACCTCAGGAGTTCGAACTGACGCGCGTACTTTTCTTGCTTAGACGACAGTGCAGCGTTTTCGTCAGATCTTACATTTTATCCAGCATGTATTGTCGTATATACATTATAATGAATCTTGCACACAAAATGTTATTTATTCGATTCCTTTTTCTTGCGGCCTACATTAAATCGGGAGACATCATGTATTGTGACGTCAGGTCATGGGATGTGTGGTATATAATACATGTTTTCTTGCGTTAAACTTTAATTCTTATACAGCGCCCTATTGTGTCTCCTTCTATTTCTTTCGTCCGCGTCTGTCGCACTGTAGCTACCATGAAACTTAAGTCCGCACAGGCACATCAATTTGTTTCACTGTAAGTGGCGCGTAATGAGTTAGGCTTTTAAAAGCAACTGCTTTCACTGTCCCTTTTCCCACTTTGTTTTTGTCGGTCTTTTTGTGGCTGCTTGTGACCTTAACCTTGACACGTGGCTGAGAGCGTCTAGAAGCCGTAGAAAGGTTGCAGATTGGGGGGTTCTCACCCGTGCTCTTGGAACAAAGGAACGACATCACAGTAGTGCAAACAATCACAAGCGCATTTATTGCACCTTTCATAGATCAATGCCTGCTAGCCGAGTTGCTATCCTCAAAACATGCCGATGGGCGCGCGACAAATCGCGGGAGTCGTACTCACCGCGACCGAATACCGAGCGGATATGTTCGCCCCATGCTGGATCCCAACGCCTGGTCGTTCGCGCGTACGGTCATGCGAACGGTGGCGCGTTCGAACGAGCCCTCGCGGGCGGTCTCGCAGAAGCATGGATCGGCGCATGCGCGGCACGTCCGCGCTGCTCGCCGGTCTCGAACCAAAGAGGAAGCGCCTTCTCCTTTGCGCGCCCAAGCAACCCTACCGTGAGGCGACGTTAGCAACGCAACACTCGCGCCATCTGTCGTATTGCGCTTCAACCACACCGACCGCCGCGGGTCCTAGGCCATGCGGCGAAGCCGGAGGAGACGGGAGCTATGCGGGAAAACAACGTATCAGGGGACGCGTGAGAGTCGCGCATCCTCACAAGCTGGGAGGCGCTTCTCGTGTTCTCGAAACGACATCGCTCAAAGGAAGCTCCACCCAATAGGAACACAGCCGTGGGGTACACTTTTACAGGTTTCCCTCATGCAAGTTACCACTCGTAGACTCGTGGTGCGTTAACCACGTCGCATAACGACAATTATCTTATACAAGGTGGCTACTTGCCTATTATGGCTGACGATGCACAAATTACGGGACGCTGATGTCGCCAAAATTCCCTGCACATCTATTATGGTATGTGGCTTTGGGGCGTGTTTCCACAAGTTAAGTTTCTTTTCGGATCAGCTTCTTGTCGTCGGGCCATAGTTGGCGACGCGCACGTATTGCGTGTAGGGCGAAAGACATACAGAGGACCAAGTAGATCATGCTGGCTACTTCGTCTGTGTGTATATTTATTTGTGTCCGTCGTCTATTACCACGCGTCTTCTAATTGCACATGCCTTAATGCTGAATAAGACTTACCTTTGCTGTACGAGGTTGAACATGGTGGCCTAAGGATGAGTTCGTCACTGAAATTAGCAGCGCATATGTTTTCACCTGACCCTTTCAGGGTCGATTTTTTTCGCCATAAGCGACCACCAGGGTCAATTTTTTTATTTCGCATTCCAATCCTTCTGAGAGACATATTTCAAAAATATTTTCGTAATTTTTCTAGGGTGACCGTAAAGTCAGAAAAAAATATATTTTGCGTTGGTATGTATGTACTGTTTATTAATGAATAACATCAATAAAGAAAAGAAATAAACTTATAAGAATTAAAAATTTGATGCATTGCTATAGACATAGTTTAAGGCTTAGAAATTTCGCACACGAGAATACTTCGCAACTCTCAAATATTCCTGCTCCATCACTCATATTTACGTCCGTAGCCTAATGGAACGGCTTAGGTGAGCGCACTCAAGAAAACTGTGTGACTTTGTGCCCGTCTAAAAAGCAAAGCGTGTGACAAACTTCCGCTAATCTTCATCTTATCGCCAACCAGAGGCAATTAGTTTTCGCGCGTTTCCAAAAAACAAAGAATGAAAGGAAACGAAACGCATGAACGGCGGCATCCTTCCTATGCCCACCCCTGTGAGCAGTAAACGAGCGACAAACAGGCGGTTGCCCTTTGAGCGATTAGTACTGAGAAGGCCATGAGTTTTACGAGCGCAAGAACCCGAAAGAGGCCGCGGAAAAGAACCCAAACCGTCAGCCGCCCACGCGCGCGCCAATGCGCGAGTGGTTGTATATAGACGCGCCGGAGTAAACTGGCTTTAAAATAAACCATGCAATGAAAACCGAGAGGGGGAGCGCTAGAAAAAAAATTCCCTGTATTCCCACATAGTGGCAGAACATGTAAGAAAAGAAAAAGGTAGGAAATGCGCGCGCTTCTTAAACGTAAATATACGGCATCCACCATTTTTGGCTTGTTCGCGGCGCCGTATACTTACGTCGTTGACCCAGAAAGGACTAATGCGACGTTTTCCCTCGCTGGCTCAATAAAGATTTGCGTGCACAGATTCCTACAGAGTGCGATATTTGTATAAATCTTTACATGAAAAGATTACGCTGTTCGCAACGTACACAAGGCTAAAAGGGACGCGGAGAGCGTAGAAAACTGGCCGCGGTGTTTTCTCATAAGACCCTCAATCGTTCCTTATGTTTATTCTGTACATTAGTTATGAACGGAAATAACCGACCACATCTTCTTTTCCCTCAACAAGATTGGTATTTTCTATGCAATACGTACGCAGTTCAATGTAATGTATGGGTGCACCGTATGAGAATAACCAAAGCGCAATAAAGAAACATAATTGAGAGTCAACAATCTAGCCGCACAGTATCTTATGGGCGACTATATGCAACAAATCGTAGTATTATTGCAGTGAATCTGCCCGCATCAGAAGAATTGTTGTTGGAGGAAACGAGGAGGAAGGGGAGACGACGTTTCAGGCCCCAGTTTGAACCTCACCTCGAAGCCTATTCAATAAACCGCATTTGTTGCGCGACGTAACATTGTTACCACTATAAAACGAGCATTAGGATTCCAGCGCCTACAGAAACAATGCATTTACGCCTGAATTTTCTTAATACCATCTTTCATGCGTAAACCAGAGCAGACCATACATTGCCTAGCCACATTATACTTACAGACGAGCAGATCCGGAGCCCAATATCAGGGAATACTTTGCTGAAGAAATCTTTTCGAAAGCATGTTTGACAAGATCATCTCTGCAGTTTTTGGTACACTTTATAATGAAAGCTTTGTGCCATAATTTCTTTTCGGGCTTCAATCATTACTGATTTCTTTCCGAGATGTTTATTGAGGGCAGTTTGCCATGTTGGTTTTGCTGAAGCTTCCAAGGCACATCCTCAAATTTCTACGTTAGAATAGTCATCACTATCTTTATATATTACCTCTGCTGTTAACATTCTTTGTCTTTTTGCTGTCTTGCGGTCATCGCACTGCGTAGGCCGTGGGCAACAAGGATATAAATATTAAAACAAAATACATTTTCGAACAGTGGCAACTTATTTCAGAAAACAAAGTAACAAGAATAAAAGTATGACCTCACGCGTCAAATTAGAGTTCAACCTCACGGCAAGTTTCTGCACCCGCACTTCTTCCGTCACCCTCGTTCTGTGTGTCCTCTCAGTTGTTGAGCATTCTCTTCTTTTTAATGTTATTAACGGTCAACGTCTGTATAGTAACATTACGTGGAACACATAATCAATACAACAACAACAGATCGCATTAGGTGTGACAGTTTGTGCATGTTGTAAAAGGACTTCTTCTTGGGCAAGCTGGTGCTTAGATTTCCTAGGTATACTTTGTGGCGCAAAATACATTTCTTGAAAGGGGACAAAAAGAAAGCAAGACAGTGAAGCGCCAACAAAGTATACCTAGTTTGTGCATGGTGTAGCTTGCTGTCCTTGCTATGCCTCCCCCGAAACAAAGAACTTTAATTGCTAGATGGTACAAGTGAGTAAATAAATGAATATTTTCATCGCTAAGTGACATACTTTTTCAGTGCATAAGATGCCGTTCTACAACATGATTAAAAAAACTTACTGCTGTTTTCCCTTATTTCAGAGAGGTGCGTTACAAATCCTACAGCTTCCAGACAGGAAGCGTGAAGGATTACATTCGGTATGGGTAAGTGAAGAATCTGCACCAAGACAACAAAATTGAATCGCGAGCTAACGCACTTGTGGTGTGAAACTTACCAGCATATTGAAAATAAACAAAGGCGTAGAATGACAATCCAGGTTGTTATGTGTGGAAGTAAAAGGGAGGATACGTCTTAATTAGCCTACCACCCCAACAACAAAAAAATACTTTTGATTGAAGATAGTACACGTGCTAATTTCATGCCAAATGCTTGAAAAAAAACCACACCCTGTATTTTCACGCTGCCAACGAGTTGTATCAAGTAATAGTCTAAGCATACGGTAAGCTTTCTTACATTCTTCCCGTTTGGCTGGCACAGCACGACTTTTCTTTTACTGGAGTTTGTGCTTTATTCTCTTCTGCCCACGCATGTATGCCCTGTAGCGCTGTATTTATGTTTAGTTAAAATTCCTCTTCTGACTTGCCAGAAACGAAAACAGTTTTATTATTCGCAGAAGACACCATATTGATACATGCATATTGCGTGTTTCTTGTGGCCGATGCGCGTGGACGCTCCGACGAAGACGACGAACGCTCTCTGGCTCCAGAGCTGTCGGCTGAACTGGCCAGCACTGCAGTTACCTCTACTAAATATAGTTTCTAAGTAGTCTCCAGTCCTAATCCTTTGTTCTCGTAACATTTTGCTGGAGCGTGCCGTTCCCCGTCCTCGCCACGGAGCTCCGCAGCAGCCGCACTGTCCTGCTTTCGGCCATGGCTCCCAGTGACAACACATCGTCTCCTTGTACTTCTGCGACCCCGACAACAACGTGCGTTACCGTTACCAATCCCCGCGATCCTGGCATATTCTCCGTCCCAGCTAATGTCGACGTTGAGGACTGGCTCAACCTGTAAGAGCGTGTTAGCCAAAACAGCCGCTGGGACTCTACCATTATGCTAGCCAACAACCGCTGGGACCCTGCCATTATGCTAGCCAATTTCCTATTCTACTTGAGCGGACCTCTTCGTGTCTGGTTCCGGACACACGAGAACGCGATCTCTAGGTGGGATGCTTTCAAGAAGCTTGTCAACCCCTTTGGCAATCGCACCGGTCGGCAGCTGGCTGCTAGAAAAGAGCTTGTTACCCGAGTTCATTCTTCTGCTGAAACGCATGTCTCGTACATACAAGACGTGCTCGCTCTTTGCCGGAAAGTCGATGAGAAAATGGCCGAGGTTGAAAAAGTCGGCCACGTACTCAAAGGGATCGCGGACGACGCCTTCAACTTGTTGGTCTTCAACAGTGTGTCCACCATCGACGTCATTGTCAAGGAATTCCGCGGCTTTCAGCTCCCCAAGAGCCGTCCCGTCATTCCACAGTTCTCCCGGCTCCCTAACACGGCTGCGACGTCGTCTTGCGTTGAGCTTTCCGCTTCACTACTCTAAAATGAGCACGTCACACCTATTGTCCCCCGCGAACTCGAGGTTACAAGTCCTGCGCCGTTCCATTCACGCCCACTTGAACCCACCATTCACCAACCAGCCCCGGCGATCTCTCTCATTCAGGCAGTTGTACAGCAAGAATTTGCAAACCTAGGTTTCCCTACCGTCTGCTCCGTCTTCCGACCTCACGCCCGACTAGTGCTGACTGCTTCGCCTCACGGCGATCTGTATTCCCCTCCCAGATACCGCAACCCTACTGAGTGGAGACCTCCGGACGACAAGCCCATTTGCTCTGTTGCCTCCGCATTGGCCACGTCGCTCGCTACTGCCGCACCTCCTGGAGGTCACCGCACTCGAGCTCCTTTTCCCCGTCTCTTTGCCCATATGCCGACCCTCGCCGTTAGGGCCAATTTACGCTCGAGCTGCCCATCGCCGCACGCCGCTCCGCACGCAGGCGGTTCATGAAAAGCGGGCGGTCGTCGCGATCGGTCACAAAATTGCATTTACGCTGAAACCGCATGGTGCGGTGCGATTCGCATGCGCCCTCTGGTTGTCCAAATAGGTAAGCAGCAACTGGCAACATGCATCAGCGAGCTGGCAGCCTCGTGTGCTTGCGACCAGCGAAGTTTCGCGCCATGCCAGGATTTTGTTATTACGTACGTTTGCTCTCTTATTAGTTATTTTTTATTAACTCGGGCGGTTCGCGTGCGCCGGCATCCGCACTTCGATTCGGGGACATGACGTCTTCTGAAAGCTGGCAGACATTCTGCAGTGCGCAGAGCAATGCTGTTCGAAGTCGGCAACTATCGCCAGCAGCAGACGACACTAGCATATTCTTGTCGATGTAGGTTGAAGCTTTCGCGTCATGGGGAAAACGCGACTCTTGCACTGTTACATTCTGTGCTGCATGTGTGGCGTTTACGTGGTGACCCACCTTTGAAACACTGTGCAGTCGTTTTACTTGTGCCGCTTCTTTTTGTTTATTGCTACCGCATAATGTTCTGACAACATACGCACGTCCCTATGTGCTCGGTTGTGTAGGACGCGGTGGCGCACATTTTGTAGCTGTGCTAGTGAAAGCTTGTGTTGTGGACAAGCGACGCATACCGCTCCTCTGCTGGACAAAGCACCAGCGCAGAAGAAACGGAAAGCGACACCATCCCGTGCCGAGTTCTGAGAATCTTCCGTCGCCCTCAGCGTCTCGGCTACCGGACAGGGACCGAGAGTTTGCCCCTTCGAACACATGCAGCTCTCGCCTGCGTCTTTTGTAGAAAATAAACGCGGTCTGTTTTCTACCACCAACCGATACACACTCCTTTCACGGACAGTGCCAGACCCCGTACGTAACGCTGGCGACGAGGCAGGCGTTGTGAAGCGGATAAGTTTTCGAAGTTATGGCCTTAGGACGAATGCACGGCGCTGTCGAGCCTTTCTCGGGCAAATCTTGGGAATCCTGGATCTAGCGCCTCGACTTTTACTCCATGGCGAGCGACGTCATCGACGAAGCGAAAAAGCAGGCACTTCTCCTCACGCTTTGTGGAGCCGACACTCTCGAACACTGTGTGCGCGCTGATAGCGCTGAAGCTCGGTCCCGGGAGAAGTGAACTTCAGTGATTTAGTGACACTTCTCAGGCGGCACTTCGACACCAGGACATCCGAGCTTTGCAGCCGGTGCGTGTTTCAAAGACCCGACCCGGCCAGACGAGTCGATCAGCAGGTACGCTGCGGCCCTCAGACCTTGACAGCCGACTGCATTTTCGGAGCGCTACCTGCGGCTACAATATCGACGACTTCACCTGACACCCAAACGACTGCTTCAGCAGCGAACCCAACTATGCCGCCCCAAAATGTAATGCTCCGGGACAGGTTCATCCGCGGCGTCTGTGACGAATATCTTCTGCAGAGACTATTCGCACAAAAAGCCTGACATTTCAACGCGCTCTGTACTTAGCCCTGTCAGCCGAAAGTGCGTCAACGCATCAGCAAGGAATCAAGGGAGTGGCCAACTCAGGAGAAATTAACAGGATGTCGCAAATTAAGCCAGGAGGCAAGCATACGTCAACACGACATTGATATCGATGCGACGGCTTGCACGACCCTGAAATATGCAAATTCAAAACAGCCGAGTGTCGGTTCTGCTCCAAGGAAGGTCATGTCGAGCGTGCCAGCATCTCAAAGAAAAAGGTAAAACACGGAACCACGCTCCGACAACAAGCAGCTACTGGCACACAGTGTCAACCCACCACCTTTCAGTAAGTCTTGCAGCAAGCTGCTCACAGTGAGTATACGTAAACACTGCCACAAGTTCCTCGTGAACTTGAGAGTGGAGGGAAAGCCAGTCCAATTTGAGGTGGACACAGGTACGGCATGCTCCCTGATAAGCGAGGACAGGACTACAGCATGGGGAAGAAAAACACTCCGTGGCTTTTAAGTGAGCCGCTTGATTAGCGCATATGGCCAGGTAAAGAATTACACGTTCTGGGCTCCGCACAAGTTCGTGTGATGTTGAGATCAAAGGATCTATCGACTGCTGTTGGTTATGACGGGCACCGGGTGCAACCTCCTAGGAGGAGATTAGTTTTCGGCACTTCACGTTCAGGTGAAGGGGACCAACTACGTTGGAAAGCGAGCACCAGAAATTACAGAGGTCCTGCGATGACACCCATATGTATTCAAGGAAGACATTGGCAACTATACGGGTGCTTTAGTTCACCCGGAACTCGAAGACGGTGCGATAGCAAAGTTTTGCCAGGCTCGTCTGCCTTCAGTGGCACTGCAAGCGCTTAAGAAACATGAGCTCGATCGTCTACAGCGCCAAGGCATCGTAAAACAATGCAGCATACCAAATGGGCAACCCCATTGGTACTTGTTCGGAAGACCGACGGTACACTCAGTGTCTGTGGTGACTACATGAGCACTGTTAATGAAGCAGCGAATAATGCATCGTACCCGCTACCAACTACAGATGAAGTTCTCGCAAACCTACATGGTGGAAACCTCTTCGCAATGTCGTGTCTTTATCAAGCATATCAACAACTGAACGTTGACGAAAAAACAGCAGCACTGCTCACAGTGAACAGCGCAAAATGACTATTCAGGGTGGAAAGCCTCTTGTTCTGCATTTCCGCTGCACCAGCTAGCTTCCAGTGCATGATGGAGATTATGGAGTGCACTCCGTCTCCAGTGAGACGGAGATGGAGCGCATGATTAGCCCCCAGGCTCTTCTGTATTCCTTCACGCATTCTACAATAGCACAGCTGTGCTCAATCGCCTCTTTCCATCCCACTGAAATGAACATGGCATATATTTGTTACCAAAATATGCTCTAAAGTATATCTGTTTATCATTCTGGAAGCCTCTAAAAAGTAAGGACGGATGTTCGGCTTTGCTGTTGTGGCATTTCATAGGTTCTAACCCACCGTCATATTTCTAGAGAAGCAATGATGAAATTATACAGTCAAGCCATATCATCAGTTAAACTGAGGTATTGCTTCCTCAGGCAGTCTCACAGCCACCTCCCCAATTTCGTAAATACTTAGAGATGTTGACAACGTAGACATGTTGAAGTTAACTTCACAGCCTGTGTTTTAACACGACAAATAAACCAGATTAACCTAACAGTCCCTATGTCATTCTCTTAATCACTTCAAATACTAACTAGCACATGGCATGTAGTCATATATTCTGTTTGTACCTTTGGTGAATAGCACAAATCATTATTGTCGCCCTTACAGCCTAGCTGATGCTGCCTTTCTTTACAGCAATTAAGCAACAACCTTGCCTGGTGCGTTGCTGTGAGAACTATAACTAGGTTCACAGTAGCACTGCATATGTATCCTTAGACCACATCGTGGACATGCTTCTATAGATACTAGAGGCTGGCCACAATCAGCATAATTTGGAATCTAAATGAACAGGGTGCGAGTTCATGTGTATCAAATAAATTTCTGTTCCATGGAGAGGCTGTGTATATGTGTGCGATACAGTTGCCATTTCACCATACTTATGGCAGAACAGACTACACAAAACAACAAAATCAAGTTCTCTTTTAAAAGGTGCTGTTTGCCAGCATATTATGCAGCAAAGTAAGACATCAGACAGCGCTGATGTTTCACAAGTTTCACAAGAATAGTAAGTATCAAATATTGAATAGTGACACGACGACGTAAGTACTTGTAGTAGCAATATTTATTTCCATAGTGACGCGTGTATTCTTGCAGACGATGACGACGATAAGAGCACTAACGGACTCCGCCTAGTGGGTCAGAGCGAGATTGGGTGATGACGGACAAGACATGTCTCTGCTCTGTTTGTTTTTGAACAGATTGTCCGGTTGTTCGTGAAGAACGTCTTCCTGTGTTCTGTCCGCGTTGTACCGAGACACTGGTGAAGGTGCTGGGTACTGACCGCGCCTGATGCGTCGGATTCCTTCCAGGAGTCGTTCATCTAGCCCGGACGCAGTGTAACCAGTTACGACACCCGTGCATCGCTTTAGCCGTCGACTGCTAGGCCTTGCCCCGGAGTTCTCCGCTCTTCAACCACTTCTCTCCAGGAGCTGCACACATCTCGCAATGGCCGAAACCAGTCCACCACAAGCACCCCAAACCAGTCGGTTTCCCAATCCACAACAGGTAACCGTTCTGCATCCGCTGGTTCCCGATCGCTATCGTGGTGCAGTCTTCGAATACATTGAAGACTGGCTGGGCAAGTATGAACGCGTCGCACAGATTAATCAGTGGACTGAGCAGCAAAAGCTCTCCAACGTCTATTTGGCCGTTGACGACAGTGGCCGTACTTGGTTCGAGAACCGCAAGGGTAGTCTCACGAGCTGGCATGACTTTCGGCAGAAGATCACGGAAGCTTTTGCGAGTGCCGACCGATGCGACCGCGCCCAGCAAATGATGGAGCTACGCGTGCAACAACCTAATGAGTCGGTCACAATGTTCGCCGAGGACATGGCCCGCCTCTTTCGTAGAGCCGACCCGAACATGACCGAAGATAGGAAGTTGCGCTACCTCATGCCAGGTGTAAAAGAGCAGTTGCTCGAAGGGCTTGTGCGCAATCCACCAGTCACTGTCGTTGAGTTTATCAAAGAGGCTACGGCTATTGAGCGGGCCCTTCATCAAAGATGCAGGCAATACGATCGACTGTCCGCCAGCACTACAATCCATGCCACCGCAGTGACTGCCGAGTATCAGAAGTCCTTGCGTGAGTTGGTCAGAGAGCTCATCGGAGAGGAAATTCAAAAGATCATGGCACCGACACTTGATAGACCCGTCGCGTCCATCGCCGAAGTGGTGCGTCACGAAATCCGGCAGGCATTCCCTGTAACCGATCTTACCCGCCGTGGTTGCTCAGTGGCTATGGTGTTGGGCTGCTGAGCACGAGGTCGCGGGATCGAATCCCGGCCACGGCGGCCGCATTTCGATAGAGGCGAAATGCGAAAACACCCGTGTGCTTAGATTTAGGTGCACGTTAAAGAACCCCAAGTGGTCAAAATTTCCGGAGTCCTCCACTACGGCGTGCCTCATAATCAGAAAGTGGTTTTGGCACGTAAAACCCCAAATATTATTATTATTATTATTATTGTAACCGATCTTCAAGACCACCAGCGACCCCTGAGTTCTGCCGCCGCTGTCCGATGTCCACCACCGGCTGCAACCACATCGCCGTACCACCAACCTCCGACAGCCGCTCCTTGGTCGCCGCCAAAAGAGGAGGCTTCGAAGCGCGCAGCCGTTATGCCGCTTCAGTCATACCGCCAGCCGTCGTTCGCCGCGTCTTGGTCACCGCCGCAAAACGACGCTACGGGACGGCCGAAACTTCGGAGAACCGACGTATGGCGCACTGTCGATAGGCGCCCATTCTGTTTTCACTGCGGAGGCGCCGGCCATATTTCGCGTCATTGCTGGCTTCGTGACACATCATTTCGACCTTTTCGTCCGTGGTCCTATGGTCGACGTGCAAATGACGACGCCATGCTACGTCGCGACGACGCTGCTTCTCAGGGACCCCCAATAACGCACCCGAATGACGAATCCGTGCCCAATGATTGGTCCGATTTCGGCCGTCGGTCACGCTCTCCAACCCCTCTACGTCAGATGGCTTCATCTACTGGACGTACTTTTGCGGAGCTCCGAGGGCGAAGGACGCCCAGCCCCCGTCGGGGAAACTGAAGGCGGCGACCTCTGGGGGCAAGGTTGCAGGCCCGCCGCAAGACACTAAAAAGCCCCCAACATTCTCGCTGCAGAACGACGTGAAGCCGATAAACACTGAAGAAATTGTGAGCGCCGACATTGATGTTTTCGTGGATGGGCAGCCGGTGACAGCGTTAGTCGACACTGGTGCTGACTTCTCTATAATGAGTCAGGAATTCGTCCTCCACCTGAAGAAAGTAAAGACGCCATGGACGGGACCTCACATAAGGACGGCAGGCGGCCAATTACTGATGCCTACTGGAAGATGCACTGCTAGAGTTAACATCGGGGATTCTTCTTTTGTGGCCGCTTGCATCGTCCTTCCTGTATGTTGCAAAGATTTGATTATTGGAATGGACTTCCTAAAATAATATGGCGCCGTAATTAAAATCCCGGACCGCATGGTGACGTTTTATGAGAGCTCCGGTTTAGTCCATTGCTTATCGCCGCAACACAACTCATTTCGTCTAACAGAAGACGACGTCGTCATCCCCCCTCGATCGTGTGCCCTTGTTTCGGTAGCATTGTGACATACCGTTTCGTTGCGAAGTAGTTGCCGACCAAATAACCACGTTGTTGTTTACTCACGGTATCTCGGTCGCACGAGGAATCGTGAATGTCACCGACGGGCGCAAAAACCTGTTGCTAACAAATTTCAGGAGAGAGCGACGGCACCTTTCCAAGGGCACGGCTGTGGCTTATTTTGACGCCGTTGCGGATGTTCGTGGCTGCTGTTCACTACTCGAAGAAGCACCTATGCAAGACCCAGCTCCTGTACTTGACGTTAGCACTGCTTTGTCGCAGCACGAACGAGCGCGCCTTCTTACGCTATTGGCCAAGTTCAACGACTGTTTTGCGTCGACGTCCAGCGTCGGTCGGACGCCCCTAACAAAGCACCGAATAATTACAGAGGATACGGCAAGACCAATTCACCAAAATCCATATCGTGTGGCTCCTAGCTAACGTGACGCCATACAACAACAAGCGACAAAATGCTTGAAGATGACGTGATCCAACCATCAACGAGTCCCTGAGCATCTCCTGTAGTTCTGGTCAAGAAAAAAGACGGCAGCTTGCGTTTCTGTGTGGACTACCGAAAGCTAAATAAGGTGACAAAAAAAGACGTATACCCACTTCCCCGTATAGATCATTCACTCGACAGGCTTTGAAAGGCACGTTACTTCTCTTCAATGGACTTAAAGAGGGGATGTTGGCAAATTGAAGTAGACCCGACAGATCGTGAAAAAACTGCTTTCGTGACGCCAGACGGCCTATACGAATTTAAAGTCTTGCCTTTCGGCTTGTGTTCTGCCCCTGCTACGTCCCAACGCCTCATGGATACTGTATTTTCCGGTCTGAAGTGTAAAACCTGCTTAGTGTATCTCGACAACGTCATCGTCTTCTCCGCAACGTTTGAAGAACACCTCGAACGGCTTGAAGCGGTTCTGCGGTCCATACGGTCCGCCAGCCTCACCCTGAAGCCGCAGAAGTGCCACTTTGGCTTCGCGGAACTGCAGTTTCTCGGTCACGTCGTCAGCCGCGCAGGTGTGCGGCCGGATCCCGAAAAAATTGCAGCTGTCGCAGTTTCCCGTACCATACGATAAAAAGGCTGTCAGGCGCTTCCCCGGCCTCTGTGCCTATTACCGTCGGTTTATTGCAGACTTTGCGCGCATTGTGTCGCCGTTAACTCGCCTGACGAGAGACGACGTTGCTTTTGTATGGGGCGACGAAGAGCAAGGTGCATTCAACGACTTGCGGCAACGTCTCCAGACACCTCCAGTGCTTGTTCACTTTGATGAGACCGCTCCTACATTGCTCCACACTGATGCCAGCAATGTTGGCTTGGGAGCTGTTCTTGTGCAGCGGCAAGACGACACAGAAAGAGTGCTTGCCTATGCAAGTAGAACACTCTCACGTACAGAGGCTAATTGCTCCACAAGTGAGAAAGAATGCCTCGCCGTGGTATGTGCGGTTATAAAATTTCGCCCATATTTGTATGGCCGCCATTTCACAGTTATCAGCGACCAGCATTGGCTATGTTGGTTGACAAACCTTGAAGATCCTTCCTGACGACTGGCGCGTTGGAGCCTAAGGCTGCAAGATTTTGACATGACTGTCACATACAAGTCGAGGAAATGACATACGGATGCTGACTGCTTGTCTCGATCGCCGATAGAGTCACCTGCTCCACCCGAAGAAGAAGACTCAGCATTTCTTTGTGTTATGGACACATCCGCCATCGCGCAACAACAACGGAAGTACCCTGAGTTGCTTGAACTAATCAATTACTTGGAGGGAAGATCTGCGAAACCACCTAGAGTTTTCGCAAGAGGACTATTGTCGTTTTGTTTACGGGCCAAGGTACTTAACAAAAACAACTTTTCTTCGACCGGGTCCCCCTATCTGCTTGTCATTCCTGCAGCTCTTCGTACGGAAGTACTTCAAGCTTGCCACAACGAGGTGAATTCTGGTCACTTAGGCTACACGCGAACATTAGCCAGAGTGCAGCAACGGTACTACTGGCCCAGACTTACCACCGCCGTGAAACATCACGTTCGCACTTGTCTCGACTGCCAGAGGCGCAAGTCTCCTCCGACAAAACCAGCCGGCCTCCTACTACCCGTCCAGGTTCCACGAAGACCATTTGATCAAATCGGAATGGATGTATTCGGCCCACTTCCTACTTATACTGCAGGCAATCGCTTTGTTATCGTCGCAACCGACTATCTCACACGTTACGCTGAAACAAAGGCAATCCAGAGCAGCACAGCAGCGGAGGCAGCACGCTTTTTCATTGAGCATGTGGTGTTGCGACAGGGCGCACCAACCGTCGTAATAAGAGACCGAGGAACAGCATTTACGGCTGCACTTTTAGAGCACGTCTTGCTACTAAGTGGAACGGCCCTTCGAAAGGCAACCGCCTACCATCCACAAACCAATGGGTTAACAGAGCGCCTAAACAAAACCATTGAAGACATGCTATCAATGTACGTGGATGTCGAACATAAAAATTGGGACGACATTCTACCGTATATCACCTTTGCAAATAACACGGTGAAACAAGAGACGACGCGCATGCCTCCGTTCACCCTTGTTCACGGACGAGAAGTACGAACGATGCTGGATGCGATGCTTCCACAGGACTTTGACGACGCTGATACGGGCGCCGATGTGTTTACGCAACGCGCAGAAGAAGCTCGGCAGCTCGCGCGTTTGCGGATCTGCCAGCAGCAAGACTACGACGCTGGCCGCTACGATCTTCACCGTAGAATAGTTATCTGTGAAGTTGGCGACAGAGTATGGGTTTGGACACCCGTACGGAAACGAGGCCTCTGCGAGAAACTGTTAAGGCGATACTTCGGACCATATCGGGTATGGCGGCGCCTCAGTGATGTCACCTAAGAGGTCGTTCCCGATAATCCGAACTGTACGCGGTGCCGCACACACCGTCCTGAACTTGCGCACGTTGTCCGCATGAAGCCGTATGTGAGCGAATAACTATGCTGGCGGCCTTTACTTCCGCAACTGACATTTCTTGTCTAGCATCGGGACGATGCTCTAGTAGGGAGGGACAAATGACGCGTGTATTTTATGCAGACGACGACGACGACGGGAGCGCTAACGGACTCCGCCTAGTGGGTCAGAACGAAGACGTATCTGACGAAGAAGACGTGTCTTTGCGCTGTTTGTTTTTGAACAGATTGTCCGGTTGTTCGTGAAGAACTTCTTCCTTTGTTCTGTCCGCGTTGTACCGCGACAATATATTTAGGTACTGCATCTTATCCAACTAGTGCAAAAGAGAGCGAACTGTTGAAGACAAAAGAAAAGTTTTAAATACAAGGCTACTAATTGTTATATTAAAAAAACCTACTTGAATAGTCTATCAACAACTTTAGAACCTCGTTCCAAAGAAGCTTTCCAAAAATAATGGCTGCTGTATGAAGAGCTTCCAAAAATGCGCCATAAATTGTTACCAAAAAACATGAAAGTTGTAGAAAAAATAAAGCTAATGAAGGACCAATGTTTTGCGGACACATGTAAAAGGGCTTGTTGCAATGAAAACAGCACAGACTTGTCGCATAAAAAGTCGATCTGCTAGATCAAAAGATGTGTTGTTGGCATTGAAGCAAAAAAAGCCTATGAGAAATTTTTGTGCCAATATGGCTAAAAGATACTTTCGTCACCGTGCTTGCCTTCGGGAGGTCACATACGCTTGTTCACATGCAAGTACTTGTCACATATTCGTTATTATAAAGCTTCCACTTCATATATTGACACAAAAGCCTCCTCCGACCACGGAAAAAGAATAGAATTGTCTTATGGTATACATAACATTTCGAACATCAGGGTACTATTTTTCACATTACGCAAATACTCATGAAAGACAAAACTGCGAGAAACAGAATAACACTTTGGCATAATCCATAGCTGATTATGTCAATAAGTTTCCCATTTCATGCGGCAAAGTTGCATAGGGTAGATTCGGAGATGTGTTATTGTATCTGGGATGCAACTGATCATTGCGGGGATAAAGAAATAACAGGCATTGATTACCAGTATGTCATCACGTCACTTCTGTCTGAAAAGTGACTATCATTTCAAGCCAAACTGATCACCGCGGGAATAAAGAAATAAGAGGCAGTGATTACGAGTATGTCACCACGTCACTTCTGTCTGAAAAGTGACTATCATTTCAAGCCAAACTTGCAACTGGCAAACTTGCATTGAGCATCATGTATGTGTGCCCATATATGTGCACCCAATGAATCGTTGCTTTAAGTTATGACTAGTGTCATAGCCATTATCATAATTGATATAAACTGATGATTACATCCCAGTTCTTTTTAAGTTAGCAAGTTTCTGTCATCATATAGTACATTATTACGTATTGTATCTCGAAAAAATTGGCTGTGGTTTAGCTCTGGTTAAACCTGGTTGAATTGCGAAAGCAATATCTGCGTGGCTACGCTTGCAGTTCTGCGTGTGGTGTAACTTGATGCTGGACTTGGTTTAGCTTGGACTTGCTTCGGCTTCTCGTCGTTTTCCCAATCGTTCTTCTCGTTGTTCCTCTGTTTCCTGGGCACGTTGCAACCTCTTCCTCTCATTCTTCCTAGCTTGCTTAGCTTTCGCCTTAGAATTTAGATGTTCCGATGCAGTAGGGCAACTAGATTCAGATATAGACTCTTCGTCGGTAACTTCCATGGCGAGACTGAACAACCAACGCGTAGCGCACCGCTATACATCCCAGTGAAGCCGCCAAGGAGCGAGCGCAAGGCGAGGAGGTCGTCATATCAACGGAGAGACCACCTGTCAGGCGCGGCGCCGGCTCGGGGGTCACGGCACACGCGACGAGCTGCTCCCTTCTAGCTGCGGCGGGGTGCAATCTGATGTCACGCGTCGCTATAGCAACGGTGAGAGCTGAGCTGACGTCACACAACCTGCTAAGCGCCACGCCGGCTCCGGGAGGTGGGATGGGCACGGCATACGCGACGAGCGGATAGACCTGGCGTAGGATTGTTTTCGCAATAAAACACAAACTGAGCATTACGAGCAAACAATTACTTTATTCAAATGCACAGGGTTCTTCAGAGGACGCAAATGATCACTGTAGGGCCTGTAAAGTGTGGCTACCTGAGTGACTTAGCCTGCTCCACTACGCAAGTACTCATGTTTTATGGCTATAGCATGCCGGTCGTGGTGAAAATTTACCGTACTTTCCTTCAATTTAATGTTTATGTGGGTGTGGGGGGCATATTGAAATACCCGAAAGGTATGAAAGAAATATTCACAATTACAAAAAGTGATCACCTAATTTAGCAGGGCACTATTCGGTGCATAACTACAAAGTTGCAAATAATCGCACACCCCTATGCAAAATTAACAGCTTCAAATAATGGTTTCGACGCTTATATACACGCTACGTGCTCCAGAAGCGAACACAATACCATATTGTCACCTGGTGGTGAGGTTGAAGAAAACAGTAGCAATACTGTGAACGACAAAAGTAACTTTTATTGGGCGAACATGTGCCCACAAGACAGGCTACACTTATAGCACAACGACAGCGGCCAACACAGTCGGCGATCGTCGAAAATCTGATCAACGGTTCAAGCACGTCGGCTTTTATACGTCAATCGTCGAGTGTTCTAGACTAATCGTTGGGACCAGCGTGCCCACCACAAAGTTCTACGCCATTCGCGTCAGGTGATGAGATCAGATAACATAAGGTACGGCGACAACACACAGCGGATAGCAGCATCGATAACTTCCCAGAAACTTCGGATACATGAAGGGGCGTCCCGCGCTGTGCGATAACATTTCTTAGGCGGCGAAACGTGGTCGCCCGATAAAGATGAGTACACCTGTCATTACCCCCATAATAAAAAGCATCGACCCGATGCGGCAAACAAACAAAAGTAATAAAGAAAAGCACTCGTAGCAAAGAAAATAACAAAATAAGGAAGTTCGTCAGCGTCCGTAAAAGGGTTTAAGGCGCACCACGTGGACCACTTAAGATCGTGCGCGGCACCGTTGTGAATGCTAAATGCCGTCTGGCACGACCTCATAGTCCAGTGCGCCAATACGTCGGATGACCTCGTCGGGTCCGAACTAGCGTCGCAGTAGTTTCTCACATAGTTCTCGTCGGCGTATCGGGGTCCATACCCAAACACGGTCGCCGGGCTGGTACTCGACGAAGCGTCGTCGGAGGTTGTAGTGTCGGCTGTCGGTCCTCTGATGGTTCTTGATCCGCAGGCGGGCGAGCTGACGGGATTCTTCGGCGCGCTGGAGACAGGTAGCGACGTCAAGATTTCCCTCGTCAGTGACGTGCGGCAGCATGGCATCGAGCGTCGTCGTCGGGTTCCTGCCGTAAACCAGCTTCAATGGCGTGATCTGTGTTGTTTCTTGCACCGCCGTGTTGTAAGCGAATGTTACGTACGGCAGGACCGTAACCCACGTCTTGTGCTCGACGTCGACGTACATTGCTAGCATGTCGGCGAGGGTCTTGTTCAGGCGCTTCGTGAAACTATTCGTCTACGGATGGTATGCAGTTGTCCTCCGGTGACTTGTCTGGCAGTATTGCAGAATGGCTTGCGTGAGCTCTGCTGTAAAAGCCGTTCCTCTGTCGGTGATGAGGACTTCTGGAGCACCATGTCGCAGCAGGATGTTCTCGACGAAAGATTGAGCCACTTCGGCTGCGCTGCCTTTCGGTAGAGCTTTAGTTTCAGCGAAGCGGGTGAGATAGTCCGTCGCCACGACGATCCACTTATTTCCGGAAGTTGATGTCGGAAACGGTCCCAAAAAGTCCATCCCGATCTGCTGAAAAGGTCGGTAAGGAGGCTTGATCGGCTGTAGTAATCCTGCTGGCCTGGTCGGTGGTGTCTTGCGTCGCTGACAGTCTCGGCATGTCTTGACGTAATGGGCGACATCGGCGGTTAGGTGCGGCCAGTAATACCTTTCTTGTATCCTCGATAGCGTCCGGGAGAAACCGAGGTGCCCAGTGGTCGGATCGTCATGTAGGGCGAGCAGTACTTCTGGACGCAGTGCCGACGGAACAAAAAGAAGGTAGTTGGCGCGGACTGGTAAGAATTTCTTCACGAGTAGGTTGTTTTGAAGCGTGAACGAAGACAATCCCCGCTTAAATGCCCTAGGGACAACGTCGGTGTGCCTTTCCAAATACTCGACTAGGGCTTTTAGCTCCGGGTCTCCTCGTTGCTGTTCGGCGAAGTCTTCCGCGCTTATTATTCCAAGGAAGGCGTCGTCTTCCTAGTCATCTTGCGGCGGCGAGTCAATGGGGGCGTGTGATAGGCAATCGGCATCTGTGTGTTTTCGTCCGGATTTCTATGTTACAACGATGTCGTATTCTTGTAGTCTGAGGCTCCACCGTGCAAGCCGTCCTGAAGCGTCCTTTAAGTTAGCAATCCAACACAACGCGTGATGGTCGCTGACCATTTTGAATGGCCTGCCATATATGTAACGGCGAAATTTCGCTGTAGCCCATACGATGGCGAGATACTCCTTTTCGGTTGTAGAATAATTGCCTTTCGCTTTTGACAACGACCGGCTAGCGTAAGCTATCACGGGTTCATGTCCATCTTTGCTCTGAACTAGGACGGCACCCAGGCCTAGGCTACTGGCGTCAGTGTGTATTTTGGTATCGGCGTGCTCGTCAAAGTGCGCAAGTACGGGAGGCGTATGCATGCGCCGTTTGAGTTCTTGAAATGCGTCGGCCTGCGGCGTTTCCCACTTGAACTCGACGTCACATTTAGTTAGCTGTGTCAGTGGCTCAGCGATGCGCTAAAAGCCCTTGACCAATCGCCTCTAGTAGGCACACATGCCAAGAAATCTACGCACTGCCTTCTTGTCGATGGGCTGCGGGAACTTTGCGATAACAGCTGTCTTCTGCGGGTCGGGGCGGACTCCAGGCTTTCCTGAAGATGTGGCCTAGGAACAGAAGCTCATCGTAAGTGAAGCGGCACTTTTCTGGCTTCAGAGTGAGCCCTGATGACTTGATGGCCTCTAGTACTGTTGCGAGCCGCCTAAGGTGATCGTCGAAATTTCCGGCGAAGACAACGACGTCATCCAAGTAAACGAGACAGGTCCGCCACTTCAATCCTGCTAAAACCATGTCCATCACGCGCTTGAACGTTGCAGGCGCCGAGCTCAGTCCAAATGGCATAATCTTGAACTCGTAGAGGCCGTCTGGGGTGATGAAGGCGGTCTTTATGGGATCTATTTCGTCGACTTCCATTTGCCAATAGCCAGACTTGAGGTCCATCGACGAGAAGTATTTAGCTTTGCAGAGCCGATCGAATGCGTCGTCTATCCGTGGTAGGGTGTATACGTCCTTCTTCGTGGTCTTCTTCAGACGACGATAATCGACGCCGAAACGTATGGTTCCGTCATTTTTCTTCACCAGGACAACAGACGATAATTGACCCAGAAACGTATGGTTCCGTCCCTTTTCTTCACCAGGACAACAGAGGATGCCCACGGGCTTTTCAACGGCTGGATGACATCGTCGCGTGGCATTTCGTCAACTTGTTCTCTTCGAGCTTCGCGTTTTCGCGGCGAAACTCGGTAAGGGCTCTGGCGGTGTGGCCGAGCGTAATGCTCGGTGATTACGCGATGCTTGGCGACTGGTGTTTGCCTAATCCTCGATGACGCCGAAAAGCAGCCTTTGTATCGTAGGAGCAGACTTCTGAGCTGCTGTTACTTAATCACGGGGAGACTTGGATTAATGTCGTAGTCTGGTTCGGGGACAATGGTTGTCGGGGTAGATGCTGCCGAATCCGAGAGGACAAACGCATTACTTGTTTACAGAATTTTCTCGATGTACGCGATCTTCGTGCCCTTGTTGATATGCTTGAACTCCTGGCTGAAGTTTGTCTGAAACACTTCAGTTTTCTTTCAATGCAGTCCAGCGTTCCCTCTTGCGACGGAAATTTCACGGTCTAGCAGTAGACGTTGGTCGCTTTCGATGACGCCTTCTACGTCAGCAGGTGTTTCGGTGCCGACCGAAATACCAGTGCAGGAGCGAGGCGGGATGCTTACTGGATCTTCGAGCACACTCAAGGCGTGGTGACTACGAGGGCTCTCTGGCGGTGTCGCTTTATCTTCCGACAGCGTTATTGACTTTTTTTATTTATTTATTTCACAATACTGCAGGCCAATGTGGCCCAAGCAGGAGTGGAATTACAATGAAATGGAAATAGAACAGCACAGAAATAATTTCCAACAACAGTCGCACGACAAGATAATACATCGGTTTCACTAAGACGATATTTATCACACACACACGTAAAAAGAACAGCACATAAATAATTTACAATCGTACTTGTACCAGAAATAATAGTAATTTGGCTAGGTTGATATTTAAGAAAACAAGTGTAGTTCAAGGGCTTCGTCAAAATTTTCAGCCTCATAAACGTACTCAGGCAGACTGTTGCAATCCGAAACTTTGCGTGGCAAAAAACTCTGCTTAAAAGCCTCTGTTTTGGCGCAAATTGGTTGTAGGGAGTGTTAGTGAGTCTTACGTGTTGGTCTTCTTGCGATGTACTTTAAATTTGAGGATACTGATATATTTATTTTTCCAGACAAAATATTTTGCAAAAATTTTAGTCGACTGATTTTTCTTCGTGCAGCTAGTGTGGGAATGTTATGCGCAATCATGAGCTTAGTTGGAGAATCCAGCCTGTTATATTTATTAAACATAAGACTTGTTGCTTTCCTTTGCAGGCGTTCTAAGCACTGTATATCTTTTTTGTGTGGGGATCCCATACAACGAATGCATACTCCAATTTAGGTCTGACGAGGGCATTGTATGCTTGAAGGTTAACATTCACAGTTGCCTTCGTAAGCTTCCTTTTTTTAAAAAAACATAGCTTGCGAAAAGCTGTTACGCAAATTGCAGAGATGTGCGCCCCCCCATGTCATATCACTAGGAAGAGTAATCCCTAAATACTTACATTGAGTTACTGTTTGAATCTTACAGCCATGGGTAGTGTAAGTGAACACGCTAGGATTCGTTTTCCGCGTTAGCTTAATAGCACTGTTTTGTTAACGTTTAGTTCCATGTCCGATTCTGCGCACCAGCATTCAATGTGGCTGAGAGTTCGCTGTAATAGCTTATGATCTTCATGGCAGGTTATTTCTTTAAACACAATACAGTAGTCCGCAAAAAGTTTAATAGACACTGAGTCAGGGCTTACTTGTACTAAATCATTTACATATATAAGAAATAATAATGGCCCCGGAACACTCCCCTGGGGAACACCGGATGTAACTCTGAGCATCCTAGATACACCAGATTTGATTTCAACAAACTGCTGCCTATTAGTTAAATATGCCTCAACCCATTTGATAAGATATAGCGGCAATCCTAGGTTATTTAATTTTACAAGTAATTTACAGTGCGGAACCTTATCAATTGCTTTAATAAAATCCAACAGAAGTATATCAATTTGCCCAGAACGATCTAGAGCTGCTTAAAAGTCGTGAATAGTTGTTACCAGTAGCGTCGTCGTGGACATTCCCTTCCGAAAGCCGTGTTTGCAAGGATATAAGACGTTATTATCTGCTAAAAAGCACTGGATATTGTGAGCCACAATATGCTCTAGTAATTTGCAACAAACATAAGTTAAAGAAATCGGCCTAAAATTAGAAATTATTGACCTATCACCTTTTTTAAAGATGGGGATTACGCGTGAAATTTTCCAGTCGTCGGGAAGTTCGCTATGCAAGGATGCATTAAAGACCTTTGCCAAGAAATCGCTTATCTGTGTAGAATAGCGTTGTAAAAATGTATTTGGGATTTGATCTGGTCCTATACTCTATCTGGTGCTCAAGTTCCTGAACATAATTTAAACACCTTCCCTTGTGACGATAGAAATGTGCATATCATCAAGCATAGCGGGTTGGGGTACGTAAGCACTTGACGGAGAGAAAACGCTCAGAAAATAAATATTAAAAGCCTGCGATATTATAAAGCCGTCCGTTTCGAATATCCCGTTCAGTTTAATTTTATTTTCTGTTTCAATGCCTCGACCCAGAAATCTCCAAAATTTAGCGGGATCATCTCTATTGAATGCAGGGTGAGTGACTTGATAGTAATATGTCCGCGCTTCATTTACTTTAGTCGCTTGAGTCTATGTTTAATATGGATAATATCCCTAGAGATGCATGCATTTTTACGGTTCTTACGTACCTTCCGGAATGGGACATATTGTTCAATGGAGAATATGACTGCCTTTTAAATTGTGCCCACAAGGCATGAACATCATCCTGTGTAGTGTGGTTTAGTGCAGTGTATAAGTAATCTGTGATAGATGTATCATCTGCGCGGTCAAAGTCATTAATGCGCACTGAATGAGTACTCGGATGCCCTGCGGACCTTCGATAAGACCAAGAAAAAAACAATAAGCTGTGATCCGGCATACCAGGTTCAGTACTAATAACACCATTTAAAAACATATCACTTACAAAGAATAAGTCCAAGACAGCACTGTTGCGCAAAGGTTCACAGATAATTTGATCAAGGTTCAGAGCTAACATTGTGTCTAAAATAAACTCACTCGATTTAGATTGCCCGTAAACTAATTTATCCCATTTAAGAGCTGGAAGGTTGAAATCTCCTGTAATAATCACTTGTCGTGGGTACTTTAGAAGAAAATGGTCGTAAAGTTGTTCGAGAAATGATTCTGATATTTCCGGGGCTTTATAAACAACACAAAGCATAAATGTAACAGCATTAACAGTGACGTTCAGGAACAGGCTTTCGTGATCAATAATTTGGTTTGTCAGACATACATCAATACCGAGTTTAGAAATCACAGCAACTCCTCCGCCACGTGTTCCTTGATCACGCCTGTGTATCTGATAGCAGGGCGGAATAACTTCATCATCGTGTATGCCATCATGCAACCACGTCTCAGTGATAGCAACCACATGAGGGTTGTAAGTCAAAAGCAATATTGCTAGTTTTTCCACTTGGTTCACAACGCTTCTGGCGTTAAAAGAGAGCACACGAAGATTCTTAAGAGTAGACTGTGAAAGCTACGGTCTTTGTGTAGGATCCTTCCCGGAACGGACAACAACACGTGTGTTCGAAATGTCATCCCATGCGTAGAATTGCGAATCGATGCGAAGTTTATCGTTCACTAGTGCGACATTCTTTCCTTGTTCTTTATCAGCTTGAGCATTTTGCCAAACAGCTTTCGTTTTCTTAATGTTTCAACATACAAGTCATTTTGCACGGAAATCTGCGTTCCCTTAAGCTTTTTGCAGTTGCGTAGCACTTCTTGTTTTTCCATATAATTTAAAAAAAAACAGGATTACAGGTAGCTTTCTAGAATGTTTTCCCAGGCGATGTATCCTAGCAATAGACAAACACTTTACACCAAGCCTGCCCTCGAACACCTCCTTGATTACTCTCTGTCGCAGATCAACCTCAGTTTAATTTGTTCGGTCATCTATGCCGAAAACCACAAGATTAGATCTCCGACTCAAATCTTCCAGCTCTACAAGTTTTGCCTGTTACAATATGTGTGTTTGTTGAAGTTTTTCAGCAGAATTGCTCGGGATTTCGCAATTGTCTACTTTTTGTGCTATTTCTCTGACATTTGTTTCAAGGTGGGCCATTCGGGTTGAGAATGAATTGACGCTTTTTTCGGCGTCTTCCAACCGCTTTTTAAGCTCTGCCAGATCATCCCTAATAGCCTTTTGGCCCTGTATCAGCGTCTGGAGCATATCAGCATTGGAAGGACCCGGATTCAATTCTACATCGCCACAAAGTAACAATTTGCGCACATGATAACACTCGTAGGCTAATGCAATCAAAGTCCGTGCGCACGGCACAACGACAACGCCTCTTTCATCGCTGCGGTATAAGTGAACACAATTAACCTGGAAGAATAATACGGGACGCATGGTTAACGCTCCGCTTCCTGCGTTTTCGCTGAGCCCACTGAAGAATCCGTGTTGGAGCTGCGGTTTTATACGTTCGGTACTGGCCGAGGTGACGCTTGCGCTGCCGGTATCTTGCAGAAAACCTGGCGTCCAACTGATTGCCAGATGGGTGAAGTTGCCGCTTGTTCCACGAGCACGCGCAGCGCAGGTATGATTCTGCGATGTCCAAGAAGCAGTGACAATTGGCAGCAAAGCCATCTGGAACAATAATACGGGACGCATGGTTAACGCTCCGCTTCCTGCGCTTTCGCCGAACCCACTGAATAATCCGTGTTGGAGCTGCTCTTCTATAAGTTCGGGACTGGCCGATGTGACGCATGCGCTGCCGGTATCTTGAAGAAAACCTGACGTCCAAGTGATTGCCAGATGGGCGAAGTTGCCGCTTGTTCCACGAGCACGCGCAGCGCAGGTATAATTCTGCGATGTCGAAGAAGCAATGACGATCGGCAGCAAAGCCATCTGGAACAATAATACGGGACGCATGGTTAACGCTCCGCTTCCTGCGTTTTCGCCGAGCCCATATCATACGTCTCTACGCTTCAGGTCGATGATTGCGCCGTGTTTGTTCAGGAAGTCCATACCGAGAATAACGTCTCCTAAACATTGTAGGAGGATATAGAAGGTGGCAGGGTAAGTCCGGTAATGAATGGTTATTCTTGCCGTGAAAATTCCAGTCGGCGTGATGAGGTGTCCCCCCAGCGGTTCGAATTTGAGGACCTTCCCATGCAGTTTTAACTTTCTTCGACTGGGCGGTCATGTGTCCACTCATTACGGAGTAATCGGCCCCTGTGTCCACTAAAGCGGTAACCGCGTGGCCGTTGAGAAGCACTTCGAGGTCGGTGGTTCTTTGTCTCGCATTTCAGTTAGGTCTTGGTGTCGGATCACGGCTGCGTCGTGTTGAACTGAAACTGGAACGTCGCATCGTCAGGTCATCTTTTATCGTCGTATTCTTTGCTTCCAGACTTCGTCGGGACGGCGGCGTGTCGTTATGTCGTCGAGGTAGTTTCTTCGGTGTCTCCGTCGGCGGCGGAGGATCTTCGTCAGTTCGACGAACAGCAACCGCACCGCCGTCAGTTGCTGCTTTTAGTTTTCCGGATATGGGCTCGCTGACCGGCGTCGGGCAGGGTTAGTGTATGGTCGGCGCTGCGGTGACAGGTAGCGGCCTGGTGATGGCGAGCGCGACGGTCGTCGAGAGCTCCACTGAGTACCGGCGAGGTAGTCGGCGATATCACGAGGGCGTTCACCTTGCTGCGGGCGTGGAGCGTTGACGGCGAAACCTCGCAGTCCCATCTCCCGGTATGGGCATCGTCGGTAGACGTGACCTGCTTCTCCACAGTGGTAGCAGAGCGGGCGGTGGTCAGGAGCGCGCCAAACGTCTGTCTTCCTCAGGTAGCTGCGCTGGGCGACGGGTGGGCGTGCTTGCGGCGGCGGTGGTGGTCGACGGAATTGCGGCGTTACGGGGCCCTGGCGCGATCGTGGAGGGGGACCTCGACGGCGAGCGACGGCGGCGTAGGTCATCGCTTGCGGTGGAGGCTGCGGCGATTAAGAGGCTACTCCGAGCTGTTGTTGAAGCAGCTCACGTACGGCGTCGGCAATAGAAGCCACTTGAAGCTGTGATGATGGGAACAGCCTCTTTAGCTCCTCCCGCACGACCGCTCGGATAGTCTCGCCTAGATCGTCGGTGGCCAGTGACTTAACTCCAACGTAGTTTGTCGACCTCGTGCGGCGGTCGAATTGCCAGTTTCGCATCTCGAGTGTATTCTCGATGCTGGTGGCCTCGGGAAGAAATTCGTCGATGGTCTTCGGTGGGCTTCATACCACTCCGGCATAAAGTTCCTCCGTCACACCACGCATGAGTAGGCGGAGTTTCTTCTCCTCGGACATTTCCGTGTCGGCGTGGCGGAACAGACGGCTCATTTCCTCAGTCAAGATAGCGACCGTCTCATTCGGCAGCTACGCTCTGGTCTCCAGTGGAGCTTGGGCTCGCTCTTTTCGCACGACGCTTGTAAATGTTTGCGGGAAGCTGTTGCGGAACAAGTCCCACGTCGCCAAGGTGGCTTCTCGATTCTCGAACCACGTCCTCGCGGCGTCCTCCAATGCGAAATAGACATGTCGCAGCTTGTCGTCGCTTCCCAGCTGTTAAACGTACCGACCCTCTCATACGTTTCCAGTCAGCTTTCCGGGTCATTAAATGTGGAACTGCGGAACGTCGGTGCTTCCCTGGGCTGCTGCAGCACGATGGGGGACGCTGGGGCTGCCATTGGAGTTGCCTAGGCCACAATCTTCTTGGTCTTCTTATGTAGAAGACCGTGTTCTGGGGGCAGATGTTGAAGACGCGGCTTGCTCGATGGTCTGGGACTACGTTGGTGTTCTCTTTGCGGTCCGGGTTGGGATCACGGCTTGTCGGGGGCGTCCGGTGCATGAACAAAAAGCACCTCCACCAGATTTCACGTGGTGGTGACGTTGAAGAACATAGTAGCAATAGTGTGAATGACAAAACTAACTTTCATTGGGCGAACCTGTGAACACAAGACAGGCTACACTTACAGCACAACGACAGCGGCGAACACAGACGGTGATCGTCGAAAATCTGATCAACGGGTCAAGCGCGTCGGCTTTTATACACCAATCGTCGCATGTTCCAGACTATTCGTTGGGACCCGCGTGCCTTTCACAAAGTTCTACACCATCCGCGTCAGGCGATGAAATCAGATAACATAAGATTCGGTGACAACACAGAGCGGATAGAAGCATGGATAACTATCCAGAAACTTCGCATACATGCAGGCGCGTCCCGCGCTGTGCGATAACGTTTGTTAGGCGGCAAGACGTGGTCGCCCTATAAAGATGAGTACACGTGTCAATATATGGACAAAAGGGTGTTTAACTGGGCTAGTTGGGTCATTCCTCGAGGATTGTAGCAGCAGAACATGAGAAACACGGACATCGAAGGAACGACTAGACGAGTACGCAGCTGCATTGTCAACTGATTTCTTTATTGAATTTCCCACTTTTATTTGTTTCATCGCGATATCTCTTATCTATATGAGGCTGTCTGAAAAAGATGACTTTCTTTCTTGTCAAGGTGACTGACGGTGCGCTTACACGTTGCACTCCTGGTTTACTTATCTCAAATGTCTCAAGAATCTCCCGAGTTAGTCTATCGTTGTTCATTTTCCGGATTTGCACTTCATTAAATTTGGGGGTGCACGTGCTTACTTGGCTATCTTGTCCTTTCTTGCACATTTCGCAAAGTGCAGGGCGAGATTGCTGTCAGGGGTCCCTGAAAGTTATGTTGGGTGTTCTCTTGTTCGATCATTAAGACATTTTTCTGTTTGCCCTATGTATTGTTTTCCACGGAATAGGGGGATGGCGTACACAACTCCTTTCCCGATCACTACTTCACGTTCACTACTCCTTTCCCCTGGCACCTGTCGGACGACTCCATCCCGTTGAAGTTCCCTCTGAACCGTTATTTCACGTAGGGCTTCACCTGATTGGCCCTTTTCCGACAACGACTAGAGGGGACAAGTGGATTGCCATCGCTACTGATTACGCGACACGCTACGCGATAAGAAAGGCGTTGCCAACTAGTTGCGCAACTGAAGTCGTCGATTTTCTCCTCCACGACGTGATTCTCCAGCACGGTGCACCTCGAGAGTTACTCACAGACCGCGGCAGCTCGTTCTTATCTCGAGTTGTGGACGACCTCCTCCGCTTTTGCGCCATTGAGCACAAGCTGTCCACCGCCTACCACCCACAAACTAATGGCCTTACTGAAAGTCTTAACCAAATAATCACAGAGGTGCTATCCATGTACGTCTCCAACGATCTCCGTGACTGGGACGCCACGCTGCCTTACGTGACGTTCGCGTATAACTCGTCCCGAAATAACACGGTAGGATATTGTCACGTGGTGGTGACGCTGAAGAACACAGCAGCAATACTGTGAATGACAAAACTAAATTTTATTGGGTGTACCTGTGCCCACAAAACAGACTACACTTATAGCACAACAATAGCGGCGAACACAGTCGGCGATCGTCGAAAATCTGATCAACGGCTCAAGCGCGTCGGCATTTATACATCAATCGTCGAATGTTCCAGACTAAGCGTTGAGACCCGCGTTCCTTCCACAAAGTTCTACACCATTCGCGTCCGGCAATGAAATCAGATAACATAAGGTTCGGCGACAACAGACAGCGGATAGAAGCATAGCTAAATTTCCAGAAACTTCGGATACATGCCGGTGCATCCCGCGCTGTACGATAACATTTCATAGGCGGTGAAACGTGGTCGCCCGATAAAGATATGTACACGTGTGATAACCAGCCTCTTAAAGCATCGACCCGATGCTGCAAACAAACGAAAGTAATAAAGAAAATCACTCGTAGCAAAGAAAACAAGAAAAGAAGGAAGTTCATCAGCGTCCGTAAAAGGGTTTAAGGCGTACAACGTGGACCACTTAAAATCGTGCGCTGCGCCGCTGTGAATGCGAAATGCCGTCTGGCACGAGCTCATAGTCCAGTGCGCCAATACGTCGGATGACCTTGTAGGGCATGAAATAGAATCGCAGTAGTTTCTCACTGAGTCCTCGTCGGCGTATCGGGATCCATACCCAAACACGGTCGCCGGGCTTGTACTCGATGAAGCGTCGTCGGAGGTTGTAGTGTCTGCTGTCGGTCCTCTGCTGGTTCTTGATCCGCAGGCGGGCGAGCTGTCGGGCTTCTTCGGCGCGCTGGAGGTAGGTAGCGATGTCAAGATTTTCCTCGTCAGTGACGTGCGGCAGCATGGCGTCGAGCGTCGTCGTCGGGTTCCTGCCGTAAACCAGCTTCAATGGCGTGATCTGTGTTGTTTCTTGCACCGCCGTGTTGTAAGCCAATGTTACGTACGGCCGGACCGTATCCCACGTTTTGTGCTCGACGTCGACGTACATTGCTAGCATGTCGACGAGGGTCTTGTTCAGGCGCTTCGTGAAACTATTCGTCTGCGGATGGTATTCAGTTGTCCTCCGGTGACTTGTCTGGCTGTATTGCAGAATGGCTTGCGTGAGCTCTGCTGTAAAAGCCGTTCCTCTGTCGGTGATGAGGACTTCTGGAGCACCATGTCGCAGCAGGATGTTCTCGACGAAAAATTGCGCCACTTCGGCTGCGCTGCCTTTCGGTAGAGCTTTATTTTCAGCGAAGCGGGTGAGATAGTCCGTCGCCACGACAATCCACTTATTTCCGGAAGCTGATGTCGGAAACGGTCCCAAACAGTCCATAGCGATCTGCTGAAAAGGTCGGTAAGGAGGCTTGATCGGCTGTAGTAATCCTGCTGGCCTGGTCGGTGGTATCTTGAGTCGCTGATAGTCTCGGCATGTCTTGACGTAGTGGGCGACAAAGGCGATTAGGTGCAGCCAGTAGTACATTTCTTGTATCGTCGATAGCGTCCGAGAGAAACCAAGGTGCCCAGCGGTCGGATCGTCATGTAGGGCCTGCAGTACTTCTGGACGCAGCGCCGATGGAACAACAAGAAGGTAGCTGGCGCGGACTGTTGAGAAGTTCTTCACGAGTAGGTTGTTTTGAAGCGTGAACTAAGACAATCCACGCTTAAATGCCATAGGGACAATGTCGGCGTGCCCTTCCAAATACTCGATTAGGGCTTTTAGCTTCGGGTCTCCTCGTTGCTGTTTGTAGAAGTCTTCCGCGCTCATTATTCTAAGGAAGGCTTCATCATCCGCTTCATCTTGCGGCGGCGGCTCAATGGCGGCGCGTGATGGGCAATCGGCATCTGAGTGCTTTCGTTGGACTTGTATGGTACAGTGATGTCGTATTCTTGTAGTCTGAGGCTCCACCGTGCCAGCCCTCCTGAAGTTTCCTTTAAGTTAGCTAGCCGAAACGACGCGTGATGGTCGCTGACCACTTTGAATGGCATGCCATATAGGTAAGGGCGAAATTTCGCTGTGGCCCATACGATGGCGAGGCATTCCTTTTCCGTTGTAGAATAATTGCCTTCCGCTTTTGACAACGACCGGCTAGCGTAAGCTATCACGTGTTCATGTCCATCTTTTTCTCTGGACTAGGAAGGCACCGACGCCTAGGCTACGGGTGTCAGTGTGTATTTCGGTATCGGCGTGCTCGTCGAAGTGCGCAAGTACGGACGGTGAATGCATGCGTCGTTTGAGTTCTTGAAATGCGTCGGCCTGCGGCGTTTCCCACTTGATGTCGGCGTCACCTTTAGTTAGCTGTGTCAGCGGCTCAGCGATGCGCGGAAATCTTTGACAAATCGTCTGTAGTAGGCACACACGCCAAGAAATCTACGCACTGCCTTCTTTTCGATGGGGTGCGGGAACTTTGCGATAGCAGCGGTCTTCTGCGGGTGGGCGCGGACTCTAGACTTGCTGATGACGTGGCCTAGGAACAGAAGCTCATCTTAAGCGACACGGCACTTTTATGGCTTCAGAGGGAGCCCTGATGACTTGATGGCCTCTAGTACTGCTGCAAGCCGCCTAAGGTGATCATCGAAATTCGCGGCAAAGATAATGACGTCATCAAAGTAAACGAGATAGGTCTGCCACTTCAATCCTGCTAAAACCGCGTCCATCAGGCGCTGCAACGTTGCAGGTGCCGAGCACGTTGCATTTAGGTAGCTGTGTCAGCGGCTCAGCGATGCGCGCAAATCCTTGACAAATCGTCTGTAGTAGGCACACATGCCAAGAAATGTACGCACTGCCTTCTTGTCGATGGGCTGCGGGAACTTTGCGATAGCAGCTGTCTTCTGCGGGTGAGGGCGGACTCCAGGCTTGCTGATGACGTGACCTAGGAACAGAAGCTCATTTTAAGCGAAACGGCAATTTTCTGGCTTCGGAGTGAGCCCTGATGACTTGATGGCCTCTAGTACTGCTGCAAGCCGCCTAAGGTGATCATCAAAATTTCCGGCAAAGACAATGACGTCATCGAAGTAAACGAGACAGGTCTGCTACATCAATCCTGCTATAACCGCGTCCATCACGCGCTGCATCGTTGCACGCGCCGAGCACAGTCCAAATGGCATAACCTTGAACTCGTAGAGGACGTCTGGGGTGATGAAGGCGGTCTTTTCGCGATCTCTTTCGTCGACTTCTATTAGCCAATAGCCATACTTCAGGTCCATCGACGAGAAGTATTTAGTGTTGCAGAACCGATCCACTGCGTCGTCTATCCGTGGGAGGGGGTATACGTCCTTCTTCGTGATCTTGTTCTGACAACGATAATCGACGCAGAAACGTAGGGTTCCGTCCTTTTTCTTCACCAGGACAACAGATTATAATCGACGCAGAAACGTATGGTTCCGTCCTTTTTCTTCACCAGGACAACAGAGGATGCCCACGGGCTTTTCGACGGCTGGATGATGTCGTCGCGCAGCATTTTGTGAACTTGTTCTCTTATAGCTTCCCCTTCTCGCCGAGAAACTCGGTAAGGGCTCTGGCGGAATGGCCGAGCGTACTGCTCGGTAATTATGCGATGCTTGGCGACTGGTGTTTGTCGAATCCTCGATGACGCCGAAAAGCAGCTTTTGTATCGTCGGAGCAGACTTCTGAGCTGCTGTTACTTAATCACGGGGAGACTTGGATTAATGTCGTAGTCCGGTTCGGGAACCATGGTCGTCGGGGTAGATGCGGCCGAATTCGAGAGGACAAACGCATTACTTGTTTCCAGAATTTCCTCGATGTACGCGATCGTCGTGCCCTTGTTGATGTGCTTGAACTCCTGGCTGAAGTTTGTCAGCAACACTTCAGTTTTCCCTCCATGCTGTCGAGCGATCCCTCTTACGACGCAAATTTCACGGTCTAGCAGTAGACGTTGGTCGCCTTCGATGACGCCTTCTACGTCAGCGGGTGTTTCGGTGCCCACCGAAATACCAGTGCTGGAGCAAGGCGGGATGCTTACTTGATCTTCCAGCACACTCAAGTCGTGGTGACTACGTGGGCTCTCCGGCGGTATCGCTCTATCTTCCGACAGCGTTACTGACTTCGACTTCCGGTCGATGATAGCGCCGTGTTGGTTCAGGAAGTCCATACCTAGAATGACGGCTCGTGAACACTGTTGGAGGATAAAGAAGGTGGCGGGGTAGTGCGGTCATGAATGGTTATTCTTGCCGTGCAGATTCCAGTCGGCGTGATGAGGTGTCATTCAGCGGTCCGAATTTGAGGGCGTTCCCAAGCGGTCTTAACTTTCTTCAAATGGGCGGCGATGTGTCCACTCATTATGGAGTAATCAGACCCTGTGTCCACTTAAGTGGTAACCGCATGGCCGTCGAGAAGCACGTCGAGGTCGGTGGTTCTTTGTCTGGCGTTGCGGTCAAGTCTTGGCCTCGGATCACGGGTGCGTCGTGTTGAACTGAACTTGGAACCTCAAGTCGTCTTTTGTCGGTGTAGTCTTGGCTTCCAGGCTTCGTCTTGGCGGCGGCGTGTCGTTATGTCGTGGAGATGGTCTATTCGTCACCTTCGTCGGCGGTGGAGGATCTTCGTCAATTCGACGAACAGCAACCGCACCTCCATCGGTTGCTGCTTTTAGTTTTCCGGATACGGGCTCGCAGAGTGGTGCCGTGCTGCGCCAATGTATGGACGGCTCTGCGGCGGCAGGTAGCGGCCTGGTGACGCCGACCGAAACGGCCGTGTTCCACTGAGTAGCGGCGGGTAATCGGCGATGTCACGAGGGCGTTCATCTTCCCGATGGCGCGGTGCGTTGACGGTGAACCCTCGCAATCCAAGGTCGCCGTATGGGCATCGGTGGTACACCTGGCCGGCTTCCCCGTATTGGTAGCAGAGCGGGCGGTGGTCAGGAGCGCGCCAATTGTCTGTCTTCCTTGGATGGCTGCGCTAAGCGACGGGTGCGCATGCTGGCGGCGGCGGTAGTCTCCGGAATTGCGGCGTTACAGGGCCCTGGCACGATCGTGGAGGGGGACCTTGACGGCGGGCGACCGCGGCGTAGGTCATTGCTTCTGGCTGGGGCTGCGATGATTGTGGTTGTACCTCGGGAGCTCTGAGCGATCGCTGGACTTCTTATTTGACAATTTCGGCGATTGAGGCCACTTGAGGTTGTGATGAAGGGAAGATTCTTTGAAGCTCCTCTCGTACGACTGCCCGGATGGTCTCGCGCAAGTCGTCGGTGGCCATTGATTGAACTCCGGCGTTGCTTGATGGCTTGGTACGTCCGTCGAATTGCCGGTTCCGCAATTCCAGTGTCTTCTCGATGCTCGTCGCCTCACGAAGGAACTCGTCGACGGTCTTCGGTGGGCTTCTTGCCATTCCGGCGGAAAGTTCCTCCTTCACAACACGCATCAGTAGGCGGACTTTCTTCTCCTCGGACATTTCCGGGTCGGCGCGGCGGAATAGACGACTCATTTTCTCAGTCAAGATAGCGACCGTCTCATTCGGCAGCTGTGCTCTAGTCTCCAGTAGAGTTTGGACTCGCTCTTTTCGCACGACGCTTGTAAATGTTTGCAGGAAGTCGCTTCGGAATAGGTCCCACGTCGTCAAAGTGGCTTCTCGAATCTCGAACCACGTCCTGGCAGCGTCCTCCAATGCGAAAGAGACATGTCGCAGCTTGTCGTCGCTTCCCAGCTGTTACACGTACCGACCGTCTCATACTTTTCCAGTCAGCTTTCCGGGTCCTTAAATGTGGAACCGCGGAACGTCGATGCTTCCCTGGGCTGCTGCAGCACCATGGGGGACGCTGGGGCTGCCATTCGGGTTGCCTAGGCCACAATCTTCTTGGTCTTCTTATGTAGAAGACTGTCTTCTGGGGGCAGCTGTTGAAGACGGCGGCTTGTTGGATGTTCCAGGACTACGGTGGTGTTCTCTTTGCGGTCCAGGTTTGAATCACGGCTTGTCGGGGGCGTCCGCTACATGAACAAAAAGTACCTCCACCAGATGTCACGTGGTGGTGACGTTGAAGAACAGAGTAGCAATACTGTGAACGACAAAACTAAATTTTATTGGGCGAACCTGGGTCCACAAGGCAGGCTACACTTATAGGGCAACCATAGCGGCGAACACGCTCGGCGATTATCCAAAATCTGATCAACAGGTCAAGCGCGTCGGCTTTTATACATCAATCTTCGAATGTTCCAGACTAATCGTTGGGACCCGCGTGCCTTCCACAAAGTTCTACATTATTCGCGTCAGGTGATGTATTCAGATAACATAAGGTTCGGCCACAACAAACAGCGGATAAAAGCGTCGATAACTTTCCAGAAACTTCGGATAAGCGCAGGCTTGTCACGCGCTGTGCGATAACATTTGTTAGGCGGCGAAACGTGGTCGCCCGATAAAGATAAGTGCACGTGCCATTATTCAGCCTTTTATCTCTTGTATCGTCGCCACCACACACTGCCGTTTGACAGCATCCTCCCTTCTGTGCCACATGCTGCAACTGAGTACGCTCGTGAAGTCATCGATCGCGCTCGCAAGGCACGTCAAGTCGCCCAATCTCGTTTATTACCCTCACAGCATATGCAGAAAGTGCGTTAGGACCACTGCCATCGCGATGTTAAGTTCGAACCAGGTGCTCTGGTCACCATATCCTCGGGCATGGCCTCTCCCAGAAGGTTCTCTCTCGCTACACAGGGCATTATGAAGTCCTACGCCAAGTTAATGACGTTAATTACGAGATTTCGCCGCTACACTTTGATGCATGCTCAAGTCAGACGCCTGTCGACGTCGTGCATGTTTCGCAGCTGAAGCCATACTTGGCTTGCAATTCTTCGCCTGCCATGTGCCGAGACGGTGCTTCGCCATCAGGGGTCCTGTTATGGAAGGAGAAGAGAAGAGGGAGGAAGAAGATAGGAGGCACTGGCTGCTGCGTGTTGTTGGTGGTCAGCCATCTTAGCTATTCTGACTCATCTTGTATATATATTGTAAATACACTTTGCCTATACTCGCAATATCCCCGTAACAATATATTGACGTCGAACGATACGAAAATTATACCCTAATCTGTGTCATGTTTGCCCCTTATCATCATTGCCCTGTGATGAGCGCTGCTATCTTGAAGCTAACAGCGATTCCGCGCGCCATATTTCTTCAGGTCAAGTGGGCGTTAATAGACGTGCTTCTTTCTCGGCGCACTGCTGCCACCTTTATTTCTGCCCGCAGTCTTTAACTGCATCTATCTAGATTCAAGTTCGGTGTCGCCTTGCGATTAGGAAAATGGGAAAGAATGTGACGATGGTTCAGACTACGAAGCACGTCTATTAACGCCCACTTGACCTGAAGAAATATGGCGCCTGAAGAAATAGTCTGAACTATCGTGACATTCTTTCCCATTTTCCTGATCGCAAGGCGACACCGAACTTGAATCTAGATAGATGCAGTTAAAGACTGCGGGCAGAAATAAAGGTGGCAGCAGTGCGCCGAGAAAAGTTCCTTTAAAGTCTGAGATAGAAGCAATAGCTTGCAGTTGTTCAGCACACTGCGTTGTCGGTGTAAGGCAGACCAGCACGTTACGTATTGTGTCCTCGTCTTCCCTGCACTGTTGAATTTGCAAGTGGAGCCAACTTGCCCACGATCTAATGTGTGGCGGTTAAGGAATACGTGGGACAATTTCTGACACCAATGTCGCCTCCCGCTGCCGTTCTTAACTTGCATTCCACTACACTTCAATGGCTTGCCCAACATGCCTTCCAATTTTTTTAAGGTATAATAACCAACCCATTTCTCTATATTTTGTAAACCGCAAATTCTTGCATAATAAGATAACTTAGAGAAAGAAAAGTTATCAATGTTAGTGCAAGTAATTAATGACGGGAAAATCAGACGTCCACCCGTTCGTAGCAATTGCTACAAAGGAAACCCATACGGGTTCCTGGAAAGAAAAGCCTCGCGGTTGAAGAAAAATTCGTCCTGGTCCGGGACTGGAACCCGGGACCACCGCCTTTCCGGGGCAGCCGCTCTGCCATCTGAGCTAATCAGGCGGCTAGCAGATGGCAGGCCGAAGTCGAATTTGTCAACAGCTCGAAGCAAATGCAGGAGTTTGATGTAATAGTTCTGCGGAAACCAGGTGACGTCCACCGTTGCTGAACTGGGCTCCGCACTGTTGACGATAAGCGGCAGAATCTGTAAAACAAGCAATGCGTGGTTATGCGCCATTGCCGCATCCATGCTGCCGCCCCCATATGGTGACGATTTGCTATTTCGCAATAGAACACATCCGTAAGACAGCTGACATAGGGAGTATAATATGGATAGAATTGAAGGAGTGTGCAATGGAAGTCGGTGGTAACTCCGTTAGGCAGGATACCAGCAAACTATCCCAGGAGACGAAAGATCTGATCAAGAAACGCCAATGTATGAAAGCATCTAACCCTACAGCTAGAATAGAACTGGCAGAACTTTCGAAGTTAATCAACAAGCGTAAGACAGCTGACATAAGGAAGTATAATATGGATAGAATTGAACATGCTCTCAGGAACGGAGGAAGCCTAAAAACAGTGAAGAAGAAACTAGGAATTGGCAAGAATCAGATGTATGCGTTAAGAGACAAATCCGGCAATATTATTACTAATATGGATGAGATAGTTCAAGTGGCTGAGGAGTTCTATAGAGATTTATACAGCACCAGTGGCACCCACCACGATAATGGAAGAGAAAATAGTCTAGAGGAATTCGAAATCCCGAAGGTAACGCCGGAAGAAGTAAAGAAAGCCTTGGAGATATGCAAAGGGAGAAGGCACCTGGGGAGGATCAGGTAACAGCAGATTTGTTGAAGGATGGTGGACAGATTGTTCTAGAGAAACTGGCCACCCTGTATACGCAATGCCTCATGACCTCGAGCGTACCGGAATCTTGGAAGAACGCTAACATAATCCTAATCCATAAGAAAGGGGACGCCAAAGACTTGAAAAATTATAGACCGATCAGCTAACTGTCCGTTGCCTACAAAGTATTTACTAAGGTAATTGCAAATAGAATCAGGAACACCTTAGACTTCTGTCAACCAAAGGACCAGGTCGGATTCCGTAAAGGCTGCTCAACAATAGACCATATTCACACTATCAATCAAGTGATAGAGAAATGTGCAGAATATAACCAACCCTTATATATAGCTTTCATTGATTACGAGAAAGCGTTTCATTCAGTCGAAACCTCAGCAGTCATGGAGGCATTACGGAATCAGGGTGTAGATGAGCCATATGTAAAAATACTGGAAGATATCTATAGCGGCTCCACAGCCACCGTAGTCCTCCATAAAGCAAGCAACAAAATCCCAATAAAGAAAGGCGTCAGGCAGCGAGATACGATATCTCCAATGCTATTCACAGCGTTTTTACAGGAGGTATTCAGAGACCTGAATTGGGAAAAATTGGGGATAAAAGTTGATGGAGAATACCTTAGTAACTTGCGATTCGCTGAAGATATTGCCTTGCTTAGTACCTCAGGGGACCAATTGCAATGCATGCTCACTGACCTGGAGAGGCAAAGCAGAAGAGTGGGTCTAAAAATTAATATGCAGAAAACTAAAGTAATGCTTAACAGTCTCGGGAGAGAACAGCAATTTACAATAGGCAGCGAGGCACTGGAAGTCGTAAGGGAATACATCTACTTAGGGCAGGCAGTGACGGCGGATCCGGATCATGAGACGGAAATAATCAGAAGAATAAGAATGGGCTGGAGTGCGTTTGGCAGGCAGTCCCAAATCATGAACAGCATGTTGCCGTTATCCCTCAAGAGAAAAGTATATAATAGCTGTGTCTTACCAGTACTCACCTACGGGGCAGAAACCTTGAGGCTTACTAAAAGGGTTCTACTCAAATTGAGGACGACACAACGAGCTATGGAAAGAAGAATGATAGGTATAACGTTAAGGGATAAGAAAAGAGCAGATTGGGTGAGGGAACAAACGCGAGTTAATGACATCTTAGTTGAAATCAAGAAAAAGAAATGGGCATGGGCAGGACATGTAATGCGGAGGGAAGATAACCGATGGTCATTAAGGGTTACGGACTGGATCCCAAGGGAAGGGAAGCGTAGCAGGGGGCGGCAGAAAGTTAGGTGGGCGGATGAGATTAAGAAGTTTGCAGGGACGGCATGGCCACAATTAGTACATGACCGGGGTTGTTGGAGAAGTATGGGAGAGGCCTTTGCCCTGCAGTGGGCGTAACCAGGCTGATGATGATGATGATGATGATGATGATGATGATGATGATGATGATGATGATGATGATGATGATGATGATGATGAATAGAACACATATTCAGGCAGCCTTGAACATACCTGCCTACTGCAAAATTCTTTCTAGAAAACAGATTCATGCCATGCATATAGTGTCCTTGTTTTTGTGTTTGTGTGTGTTTGAGGGGGATATTCTTTTGAGGGAGGGGTTGTCGCGCTACCTTTTTACAATCATTTTAAATATTTGGACTACATCTAAAAATCATCTCTATTTGGTTAGTGCAATATTTCATTTGCAGGACCATATTTGCAGAAACAAAGAAATAAAAGTGACCGTCGTCCTTGGCACAACGAAGCGCCGGATCGTGCAGACCCTTCCACGAATGCTTGTAAGTGACCCATTTTTATTTGAATTCAATTCATTCAGTGAACGTTTCGGCTACTTGGTTGAACATCTTGAACTAGGCAACAGTGTGGTTGTTGTGCTTCTTCTCTGCGTCCTAGTCTTTCGCGATGTTCCCTAGCTCTACGACAATTTATTCAGCCGGCACACAAAACACTACAAGAAGATCCATGTGAAATAACCTGACTGATATCTCCAAACTTTATATATGTGCTCACTAAAAGTAATTAAAAAAACCTTTTTTATCAGCAATGTATTAAACTTCAAAGAAAATTTCAACGACAAGCGTGCTCAGCAGCTCTCTGTAAGTCAGTTTATTCTGAAGCTACTAAATTTACTCCGTGCAGAAGACTCTTTTTATACTGGATACTCAAAAGATCTAATTGCTCGGCTGCTAGGCGACATTCTGATTGGAAGTGATTTTCAGTAGAAGTGGAATAGTTGTTTCATTCCATGTCTCAGACAGAACTCGTAGCTTCCGTAAAGGAATTCCATTCGGTGATTTTTCTTAATTCAGTGGGTATGAGTATCAATAACTTGAAGTCGCTAATGCAGTTTTATCTCATGTCTACTGTTTTTGGTTAGAGAGTGTAAAGAAAAGGCACATGTGTTGGTTTGTGCATCTAAGATGTAACTTTATTTCAAATAAATTGGCATTCAGTGATATAAACATATTCAGGCCCACCAAAATGTTGTTTAAGGGCCATAAACTAATCATTGCCCTTAGGTTCTGCAATATTTTGCTGTCGTGCATTGACTGCAAATGACTATTTCATGGCACAAATTTTTTTATGTGTTTACGCATGTTCGTCACATTTTATTTGCTATGAAGAAGAACCGCGATCGTAATTTCCACTCATAAAATCCTTTCCCATAACTTGCTCCTGTTTTTAAGCAATTTCATATCCTTTAATGAGAGCCATATAGTGCCATATACGTTGCTCATATAACCCATGTTGTGAAAATCTCTCATTTGTTACCATTTTGAGCACTGAAAATTTATCCTCCTAAAATGTTGCGCCGAAGCGATGCAGGCCGGTTTACACAAACGATTGGTGAAGCTCCTTGCAGCTGCCAACCGTCCTCGGTATTTAGAGTGATCGCGGAAGCCCTCTTGCAAAATGAAGGTGAATTCCATGCAATGCTCAGCTGTAATTTTCTTTCATGTAACGGTCCGCGAAGCGCCTACACTATCGTAAATTGAAACACGTGAAAAAAAAAAACGCTCGCCGCCACTCGTCTGTTTATCACGCCAGCGTTCTGGCAGCGAGCGTGCCGGGTCATCGAGTGAGGTGTGCTCATGTTTGCCTCAGCGCACGTAACATTATTCTTGTTAATTTACTTAGTAAGTTAATGTTGACATCAATTTATATAATGTCCATATGACAAAAATCCATGATAACTTATATTTATGTATAATAATTTTCTATCGCAATGAATGTTTCGAATTCAGAGTGAAGCTGCACCTTTTTTCGTGTGCATGCAATGTTGTAAATTCGATGCGATGGAACTTGAATTTGTCAGCTAAATTTCCTCTCGAAGGTAATTTGAAAATTTGTTCCAGGTATGCTAACTGCTATGCTAAAATTTGTATGCTAACTGATTAGGACATGAGGTGTATTAATTATGAGACGCTTGCAAGAGCTGAAAACAACGAGTTTTGTTGTTAAAGGTTTATCTGCACTTTACTTTCAGAGCACCATTCTTGCATATTTGGAATATCATAGTTAAGGTTAGATAACGTTGTTAAAATGACAATTGGCGGAATGCAGCGCTATATAGTCATCGGCTCATAATATGTATTTGTAGTAAAGTAGGCGTCTTGATACATTATTAGATACAGTAAAAACAGAATACCTACATAGGCCCTTCGGGAAAACCTACACTAGTAGTTTTGATGTTTGAGACATCATCAGAATAAATTACCATTCCACTAGTAAATAACTTTCAAACGTACGAGAGAGGAGCCATTTGCTCAGAATAACTCAATGTTTCTAAAGAATAACAGTTAAATTGTGTTCATTGTTTTAGTGAGCCCGAGAAAACAGAACCGGCAATGTTTACCCTATGAATAATTGTGTGAAAAGGCAGGGCCTAACTAAAATCATCGATAGGGAAAACGATGTCTACGGTTATACGTCTGCCTTAAAAGTAACAAGCCATTATTTTTATTTTTTATTTTATTTACCATAGTGCGGTTGAAAGACCAGGCATGGGGGCGTAACAAAATTAGTTGACGAAAGAAATTCGAAAAACGCAATAAACATGGTGATACGGTGGAAGACAGCATAATACATAATTATAATCAAAAGTCAGCATGACATCGCAAAGTGCGAAGCATAGCCGAACACACACACAATATGAAAATAAACCCCGTAGTTCGTAGTGTGTGGTCACACACAGAAAGGTATAGAGCTTTCAAAGCCAGGATTATCCCCATCACAAAATGATTCCAATGATAACGCATTCTATTCTTTTATGGTCCGAGGAAAAAAGGCATACACTGAAAAATTTGTGCGCGCAAAGTAAGGTTCAATAGTATAAGCATGCGTGTGTCTAGTTTGCCAAAAAATTCGGTGTAATAAGTAAGTTTCCGGTTTATTGTTACATTTACGAAAATATAGTGAGTGGAGAAATTTCAGCCAAGCAATTCCTCTTGGGTGTTGTAAAACAGGGATGTTATCACTTGCCATGAGCGTTGACGGCTAGTCATTTCTCTGATAAGCATTAAATATAAAATTCACTGCTTTTCGTTGCACCATCTGAAGTTTCTTAATATATTTATTGAGATATGGATCCCAAACGACACGAGCGTAATCTAATTCAGGTCTTATAAATGCATTATAAGCCAGTAGTTTTATTTTGATGAAGCTGTCTTTAGTTTGGGCCTCACGAAACCGAGCCTTTTAGAAGCGGATGAGCATGTTTTAGTAATATGACTTGACCATGGGAAGCAGTTTGTAATTGTAATACGTACATATTCATATTGATCAACCTCCGCCAGAGGGCAATTATTGAGAGAATACGTGAAATTAAAAGGGCATTGTTTGTGTGTAATGCGCATGAAGACTTATTTATCACTGTTTAGTTTCATGGACCAATGCTTACACCACTTGGAAACCATACAGAGGTTAGATTGCAGGCATTCTTGATCACTAGGAGTAATATCGGCTTTAAAAAGTATGCAATCATCTTCAAAAAGCTTTATATTTATTTTTGACGTCTCTGTGGAGGTAACAATGTCATTTGCGTACACTAAAAAAAGAACAGGTCAACAAAACGCTACCTTGAGGGACCCCTGATGTTACAGGCAGAACGCCAGACGCGCAGTCACTCACTTGTACGTATTGTTTCCGGTCACAAAGGTAGGAACGAATCCCTTTAACCAGGTTAACAAGTAGGCCTATGACTTGTCATTTAGAAATGAGTTTGCTATGCGCGACGAGGCCGAACGCCTTACTAAAATCCAAGAATATAGCATCAATTTGATTTCCCGTATCAAGCGATGCGGAAAAATTGTGAATGGTTGTGACCAGTTGTGTTGTTGATCATCGTTTCCTAAAGCCGTGATAGAAAGGCGACAGATAATTATTTTCTTCAAGAAAGGGGGAGATGTAATGTGTGACTATGTGTTCTAATAGCTTACATGTCGTGTAAGTTTAAAAAATTATGCCTTTAGTTTGCAACGTTCAGACGATCGCCTTTTTTTAAACACTGGCGCTGCACGTGTCGCACGCCAATCATCAGGAATAAAAAAATTTTCGAAGGAATGACGGAAAACATATGTTAAAATAAAAACTGGATCGGCATACCTACCAAAATGTGTTCGGAATATTATCCGCACCAGCTGAGGATTTTGTTTTCAGGTTTAGTAGCAAACACAGAACACCTTAATATGTTATAAAATCTGGTTATAAATTAGACATTACTGAGAGCTATCATGCGTTGCCTCGTTCTCGGAAGTGGCAAATACGGAACAGAAGTAATGGTTAAACTATTGAACAATTTTGGTGAATCATTCACGAAACATCCGTCAATGAATATTTCACGGGGTACAGCATTTGTCTCTTCTAAATATCGCCAGAATTAATCAGCGCTTTTTATCAAGAAGTCAGGCGATGATTTTATGAAATATCTAACTTCGGCGTCGGAAAGGTTAGTAACAAGCTTGTCTTTTAAATCAGTAATTATGCTAAGGGATTTCTTCTGTTCTTTATCTCGTTTTAGCATACGGCGTAAATGGATCTCGTCCCTGGTCATCCACGAATTGTTTTTGTTAGTACGAACATATTTGTCAAGAATGAACTTGTCAATGCAATAATGAACACTGTCTTTTAGAGCATCCCAGAGTGTCGTGACGCTGCCCTTCATGTTATTACAAAAGTCTCGCAAACGATCCATTATAGCATGGTCGTCCAGCTTGAGTAAAATCCTTAATTCGATTTTTGTTATTTCTGCGACTTTGTAACTCCTAGCGGAAAGGAGAGACACGCCGCCTTATGATCCGATATGCCGTCAACCAACGACAGTGTCTGTAGATATGTCCTTACTAATAAAAATTAAATCAGTTGTTGAACGGCTACTTCTGAGATATACTCTGCAATAGTTTGTTTTAAATCACACATGATCATAATATCTACTAACGGGTTAGGGTCAGCATCAAAGAATGAAGGGGGTTACGCCCATCAATGCAAGGAGTATTAAAATCACCAGCGAGTATAGCCTTCTTATTAGTGAGCAACGCCATGTGATTGAATAGCTCAGACATGTGTTTAGGGGAAGCCAGAGGGGGTCTATACGCAGAACATACAATAAAATAATTGCACCAGTAGTTAACCCGTAGGAAAAAAACTTTCGTGACTATCTATTTCGTTCATAACAACACCAGACAACTGGTTTTTTAAGACTATGGGTACGCCACCACCCCTAGTTGGGAGATCTCGACGGAAAACAATATAGTTTGGAGGAGATAGAGCCGAATCACTAATGTTATCCTGTAACCAGGTTTCGGTAAATATTGTTATATTTGGCTCATGTTCAAGAAGTTGCTGTTCAAACTTTCCTACTTTATTTACAAGGCTTCGAGCATTGAAATTTAGTTTCCTTAAATGTTTTGTTTCCGCACGCGCATTACGTCAATGTGGAACGCCCCGTTGTTCACATAGTGCTACACGTCCGCTCTTAGCGTCGTCCGATAAAACCTTGCACAATCAACTTTTAACTTATCATGCATAAGAGATACAGCCTTCTCATTCTCTCGATCATGCTTGCCCAAAGAAGTTTATGCACGTGCAGTATTTCGTGGCTGTAGTCGTCTTGGATGAAAATATTTGTTCTTTTAAGCTTGCTCGCATTTAGAATGACAGTTCGTTTTTCAGTGTAATTTTGGAAAGAGGTAATTACTGGGCAGCATCCTCCATGGCGGCCAAGAGGGTGAATACGGTCTATAGATTTGCATTTAACTACGAGGTTTCCCTCGAATACGTAATTAACACTTTTTCTGAAAGATGCGTCGCATTCTTCGCTCTCTTCAAAAATGCCATAAACAATAACGTTCGACCTTCGACTGCAATCTTCGAGGTCGACAAGTTTTCTACTTTTTAATTCCCTATTGCAAAAACCACCGTCTTCCAGTTTGAAACCAGCGCGCTTTTAGGCGCTGGGTAGCACTGGGTGCGCTGGCGCTCGCTGGGACTCACTGGGACACCAGTTAGAACGCTGGATAAGAGCTGGGTCACACTGGAAGGGACGCTGGTTCCACTGCCATGACGCTGGGGCGCACTGGTTTGTGCTATACAGACGTTGCTTCTCGCTGCAGTTCGCTGGTTCGCACTGGAAACTGCGCTGGTTGTGTTTATGCAGCGCTGGTTCCAATACGCAAGGACGAGCGCTGCTGAATATTAAATGCTTTATACGATTTCATTGCTTGATACTAGTCTCTTGTACTAAATAACGCTATATCTTGGGGTTATAAAACCCTATTTCGTGTCGCAGCTTGGAATAGAGGTGCATGAGCTGCCTTGTTTATTCATGGACATTTGAAACTCAAGATCACTTTCGCTTTTTTTTATTTTCGCTTTGACTGGGCGGATAGCTCAATTCTTGAACGAAACCACGTAAACACAGAGGACGCCGAGTTTTTTAGTAGTTCGCACGTAACATATGAGTGGGAGTCGTCGCCGTTGTCGCAGTGTTGTGGAGTGGACATGAAATGCAGAAGTCATTCAGACGCGCGCGAACGGACCCCGACTAAGAAGCCTATCACTGACTGATATTATCGCACTGATAAAGCTGAGGCGATTCGTGCGCTTCCACTTTCCCCATTGTACTAAACAGAATTCTGAGGCTCAAATACACACATTTTAGCTTTCGCCAGCTACCCGCGCCGAGATCGGTCCCTACCATAGAGTTTCTCACTATAACACCTAGAGGGTAATCTGGCGCCACCGTCTATGGGAGTTTCTTAAGGGGGCACCGTGCCGTCATGGGAATGACGGTATATGTGTCTGCGAGGCTCGTGTTGGCTGGTGTTGTAAGAGGCTTCGTCTAAAACGTGGATATGGCTACGCAAATAACGCGTTCTCAAAGTAAAATCTTCATAAAATGTTTCCATTCACGCATATTACATCTCTACTCACCCACGATGCATGACCAAGCGAAGAAGAGCAAGAACAGACGACCAACTGTTTCAAAGCGAGCGCGAACCTTGTCGTCTGTCCTCCAACTTTAGCGACCCGCTGATACTTTTTACGTAACATGTAGTCGTACACACAATAACAGGTTCTTATAGTTAAACAAAACATGTTTTCGCGTAATAATAAAGCTAAAACAGCTTTTCACGTGCTGTTCTAGTAGAAAATGAATCATTGTGACAGACGGAACGGTACTTGCCAAGCGCGTCTTCAAGGTGTCCTGCCTCTACGAGAACGATGCCAATCCGAAGTCACAATATACCGGCATTCCCATGCATACCACATCGCAGCAGCGCCAGATTTCCCTCTAGGTAATGTAGTGAGAAACTCTATGGTCCCCACCGAAGCTTAGGCCTAGCGTATCCGCCGAGTCCGTCCTCACGCTATCGGCGCGTCTAGGCTCAGGAATCAAGAAATCTAACAAGGATAAACCACTCTATATTTCAGCTTTCGCGTCGGTGTTCTTAAATAAACAATTTTTTTTCATGTCTACGGTGCCAGCACAAGAAGCGATGACCGCTGATGTGACGCGTCATAAGCACAGGTATACGTGCTATCGCCGAAGGCTCCCCGCACTAGCCTGCGCTTCTCTGACGAAGATATATGACTAGAAACGCGTGTTGACTGAAAGGCATCACTAAACTAAGGAAACGTTGCATATCCTTTGCGTGAAGAACAAGAAACGGCTATCGAAATTGGCAGTAACAGCCCATACACCGTCCCGGGTCGGTGGTTCATTTAGGACTTTTTTTCGAAGTTAAGATAGCAATCGCAAGTGAAAATCGATGTTGTGGTACTTCGAAGCATACCGCTGAATACGGACAGCAACTTTTTCTTTCTGGTACAGGCGTGAGTTTTAGTTGCTGGGTGATAGCGCATGAACCATGTCTGTACGATACGTAGCTATGCGAAGCAAACTGCTTCTCGGCTTTGACATTGCAAATTATCCGTTTGTTTCCTTCTGCTGGCGTGGCGTAGCGGTAAAGTGCAGGGCTTGGGATCTGTAGCTCCGACGATCGAATCCCGGTCGTGGCACTTTCAGTTTACGTGTTCTTTCTATTTTTTATTGCAGTAAAACGCTCTTTGTTGTTTGCGTACTCAAAAAAACATGTATACGGTGTCAAGGCACTGCAAATTTAACGCGCTAGAGCTGTTTGTTGCACGAGTAGCCAGTGCCTCCCAATACGCCGCGCCTTCTTAGCGCCCCAGCATCGAGCGCGCTGCACTGGGCCCATAATCCGGCGCACTGGGTCCCAGTGGCACCGGGTTTTGCAATAGTGTAAGGTTAGCGTATTCTGAAGGGACACAGACGATGATTGAAGCGCTGAACTTATCGCAGAGTTTTCTCTTGATTCTTTCACAAGTTGTCCTAGCGATGGTAGACGTGAGTCGAGATAACGAATGAGTTGCTTACACTCGCTAAACTTTGTTTTCATCTTGTAACAAGCATGTGACGTCCCATCGGGCATAATCTTTGTGACCTGCCAGGCTCAGTTAACCAACATCGGTCACCGCAGCAATAAGCACCGGCGAGCACAGCTGCTCGGCGGTCAGTCATCGTTCATCACCACCACGCTGCAGAACGTCCGTCTAACGTAGGGTGCCTCGTGCCCTCCCTTGTTCACGAACCCGGTCGGGTCGTGACACTGGCGACGAGTACTCACGGATTATCCCACGCCACCGCGATTGGCGAAACACCGCCCCCCGTTGCTGCCGCCATGCATCTGTACGGAAGGCTCGAGCTATTCTAGAGAGATGGGTCCGCCTGGTCAATTTACGAGGAACAAGTCCACGTGTTCTTCCGGGCAAACGACACACCCGAGGCCAAAGAGCGGGACATTTTCCTGGCCAGCTGCGCTACCCGCGTCTTCAGTCTCATGCTCGACCTTCTCAAGCCAGCCACGCCGTATGTTAAGACGCTGGGGGACCTGCTCGCAATACTGCGCTCTCATATTAACCCAGCACCGTCCACACCAATGGAGCGCTTCCGCTTGAACAACCGGAGCCGCCGTGAAGGAGAGACTGCGAAGGTTAGAGAGCTGCGAAGGTTAGCGAGTGCATGCGTTTTCGGGGACCAGCTGGACTCGCTGGTCCGGGACCGTTTAGTCTGCAGCATCAACAACCCCGCCATGCAGACGCGACTCCTGGAGCTTCCCGACCCCTCGCTTGACGACGCCATGAAGACAGCGCTGGCAATGGAAGCTGCCGCGAAGGACGCCGGCGAGATTGCCCGTGCGACTGGCTCACCGTCGGCAGAAGCGGCGGTCAACAAGTTGGCCACAAAGGGAAGTACCTGCAGTCGCTGGGCTGGTGTCCACTCCCCCTCATAGTACCAGTTATCTCAAGCGCAATGATTCACGTGCGGGGAAACTGGGCACCTGGCACCGGTATGCCGAAGGGGGAGGACAAACTGCAAGCAGCAGCAGCAGCCTGGTTCAAGCCCAGTTACCACACACGCCCGTGACCAGGGCATCCGTCGCAAGGGTACGCAGTAGGGGCGTGCAGCAGCAGGCTCAAGTTCTTCCATAGCCAGGCTATACGTCGTGGCCGAGGACCCGCCGATTTTCGACATAAGGCACACAGGCCTTGGACCATCGTCTGTGCCGCCGTACATGCTGACCGTCTAAATCTGCGGGCGCCCCATTTCCATGTAGCTGGACACAGGGGCCAGCGTGTCTGTCATGGCGGGGAAGTGGTTCAAGCGTACCTTACCCGGCGAGTCCATCGAGGCTTTGTGCGTGATGCTGCGCAGCTACTCCGGGCGGCTCTCCCAGGTCCAGGGTCAGGCACAGGTTAGCGTTTGCCTTGGCGACAGGGAGGCAACCCTTCCCCTTTACTTGACCAAGGGCTCGTCGCCGACGCTGCTGGGCCGAAACTGGATTCATGCACTGGGCGTTTGTCTGCCAGATTACCAGGCAGCCTGCCTGCATTCGGTGAACGAAGTCCCCAGCTTCCTTACCGAGTTCAAGTCCCTGTTCCAGCCAGGGGTGGGCACATTCGCCGGCACGACGGCTGTATCTATGTACCTGAGAGAGCCCGGCCTCGTTTTTTCAAGCCTCGCACACTACCGTTCGCCCTGAAGGACGAGGTCACCCAGGAGCTGGAACGATTAAGCGAGAGGGCATCCTGGTGCCCATCAAGACGTCTGAATGGGCCGCTCCCATCGTACCAGTCCTCAAGCGAGATGACAGTGTCAGGATCCGCAGGGATTTAAAGGTTTCCATCAACCCCTTCGGTACCGTCCAGAAGTACCCGTTGCCCCGGATTGAAGATTTCTGGTCAGCTTTGTCCGGTGGACAGAAGTTCACCAATCTCGACCTCAGAGATGCTTACCAGCAGCTGGTGCTCCAGGGTGCCTCCCCGAAGTATGCCACAATATCGACAACTTTGGGCTCTTCCAGTACACGCGCTTACCGTTTGGCGTGGCCTCAGCCCTTGCCATATTTCAGAGGGAGATGGACAACCTCTTCAGGGGCATGAGGCACATGGCGGTTTACTTGTATGATATCCTGGTTACTGGCAGCGGCGACTGGGACCACCTGCAGAGCCTGCACAACGTCCTGGCACGACTGCAGGACGCCGGTCTCAAGCTCGCGCTGGAAAAGTGCTTTTTCCTGACCCCCAGTGTTCAGTACTTGGGACATGACATTTCCCAGGCTGGCAAAAGCAAAGTTGATGCTTTGTTCATGGTGCCCAAGCCCCAGAACAAGAAGGAGCTTCAGAGCTACCTGGGCCTCATCAACTTCTACAGAAGTTATCTGCCAAACCTGTTGGAGCATCTTCAGCCGCTCCATCTTCTGCGTCGAGATGGTCAGCAATGGGTCTGGAAGAAGGAGCAGGGCCGGGCCTTCCAGCGCAGCAAGAAGCTTATCAGCAAGGCTCCAGCGCTGGTACACATCGATCCTGCCAAGCCTGTAGTCCTGACCGTAGATACGTCGCCGTATGGCGTGGGCGTCGTTCGGGCACACAGGGACAAAGATGGCCAGGAATGCCCTGTGTCGTTTGCTTCTCGTCGGCTTCATGCTGCAGAACAACACTACAGCCAACTGGACAAGGAAGGCCTGGCCCTCATGTTCGATATCAAACGCTTCCACCGATATCTGTGGGGTCGTAAGTTCGAGGCGGTCACGGACAACAAGCCACTGTTGGGGCTGCTGAGGCCTGACAAGGCAGTTCCTGTCTGGCATCACCTCGAGTGGTACGCTGGAACTTGAGGCTGGCGGCTTACAGTTACTAGCTAGTTCACCATCCGGGAGAGGACCTCGGACCTGCTGATGCCCTGAGTCGCCTGCCCCAGCCAGAGGTCCCTGCTGTTGTTCCAGATCCTGCTGAAGTATTCATGCTGGAGCACGCGTACCCGGAGGTACTCTGCCGATCTGTGGTTTCGCAAGCGACCAGCCGGGACCCAGTCCTGCTCAGGTGGTGAAGACGGTGTGCCGTGAGGAGGAATTGGTTCAGCAGGCCTATAGCCACAAGGCCGCTGAGCTGAGCTTGCAGCAGCGCTGCAGGCTCCAGGGTGGTGATCTCACAAAGTCTCTGGTCCAGGGTCCTGCAGTTGCTGCTCGCGGGTCATCCTGTAGTGGAAAAGACCAAGATGGTGGCCCGTTCCAATGTTTGGCGGCCTGGCCTGAACCAGGACATTGATCACATGATGCAGAGCTGCCAAATCTGCCAGGAGCATTAGCGGGCCTCGCGTCATGTAGAAATCACCCCCTGGCCGTTCCCACAGAGACCCTGGTCCCGCCTACATGTAAATTTTGGGGGACCTTTCAAGGGTTATTACTTCCTGGGGGTGGCGGATACCTTTTCAAAGTGGATGGAGGTTCTACTTGTCACCACTCCATCAGCAGGTGCTACCATTGCAACTCCACGACAGGTCTTCGCCGCCCAGGGGTTGCTAGACGTCATCGTGTCCGACAATGGTCCTGCTTTCGCTAACACAGAGTACCTGGTCTGGCTGATGAAAACGGAATCCGATGGATGATGGTTCCGCCGTACCACCCTGCTCGCGATGGTACAGCCGAGCGGGTGGTGCGAACCATTAATGACAAGCTCAAGAAGAGCCATACTGGGGATTTGCGGACGCAGATTGCCCGGATACTGTTCCAATACCGGTCCACACCCCACGATGTCACGGGCCGTGCCCCCGTGAGCTCCTGCTGGGTCGCATGGTAAAGACACCCTTGGACGTCTTGCATCCGATCCACAGTGCTCCTAAAGCAGCTGAAGCAGAAGCTGGCTGCTGATTGAGGATGCCGTGCCGGACCTTTGCCGGAGTCAGGAGCTCCAGTTTTCGCCAGGAACTTCCGTCCTGTCCCACCCTGGTCCGCCGGACGGGTGGTGTCTCCTGCCAGCGCCTCATCGCTGCTCGTCCGCATGCCAGACCGGGCCACGCTGCACAGACACGCCGACCATGTTAGGTCTCGTCTCGGGACCCGGCCAGCACCCTCGACTGCCACTTCCAAGTCCCAGCCCGCAGGAGGACTGGCGGCAGCACCAGTCGCTTCCAGCGAAGCACCGCCCACCTCGGAGGTGGCAAGCCTTGCTAGTGGTGCGCCGCCTGTTGGGCCGGTGTCAAGTCCGGCACCACACACACGGCCGACTACTGCGGACCCTACGGAGCACCCGCCGTTGTCACACCCGGCACGTTAACACTGGTGCCCAGGCGGAGTACTCGACGGCGGAGGCCACCAGACCGTTATTCGCCTGCGTAGCAGGCACTGTCAACTCGGCTACAACGGAGGCAGAGCCTCGTGCACTGAACTTAGAAGTTTTTTTGTTGACGACAACCAAACTGGGGGTAAGGGGGTGTAACAAGCATGTGACGCCACTTCGGGCATAATCTTTGTTGCCCGCCAGGCTCAGTGGCCTGCCAGGCTCAGTTAGGCAACATTCGTCACCGCACCAATAAACACCAGCGAGCACAGTTGCTTCGTGGTCAGTCATCGTTCATCACCACCACGCTGCGGAACGTCCGTCTAACGGAGGGTGCCTCGAGCCCTCCCTTGTTCACGAACCCGGGCGGATTGTGACACATCTCAGCAACATCAGCGCGGATATCGGCTGGCCCCTCAGAACATTTTGAAGCATTTCAGCTGTAGTGGGTCCCGCGTTGGATTCAACTTCACCAAATAGCAAAATTGTAAGAACTACGTAACAGTCATAAGCAATTGCTCAAACAAACAATTGGGCACGCCAACACAACTAAGAAACGCTCCTCTCCGCACCTGACTTTAAAGAAGGAACAACTGACCTGCACAACGAGAACAAATTTTTTGGTCAGTGACATGGTTGCAGCCGTTTCATCGTGCTCACTGGTGAAGAAATACTGTGGTCACGGTTTTATACTGTCCATAGCATCGAGTTTCTCACTATATTACCTAGAGGGAAATCTGGCGCTGCTGCGCTGTGGTGTGCATTGGAATGCCGGTATATTGTGATTTTGGATTGGCATCGTTTTCGGAGAGCCAGGCAAGCACACTCTGTCACAATGATTAATTTTCTATTAAAACAGCATATAAAAAGTTGTGTTAGTTTTATTATTACAAAAAACATGTTTTGTTTGACTATGAGAACTTGTTATGGCATGTACAATTATATGGAACGTAAAAAGTATCAGCGTGCCTCTAAAGTTGGCAGACAGACGGCAAGGTTCGTGCTCGCTTTGGAACAGTTTGTGGTCTGTATTTGCTTTTCTTAGCTTGGTTATACATTGTGAGTAAACTTCATTGGAAGATGTAACATGTGGGAATGGAAACATTTTATGAAGATTTTACTTTTAGAACGCGTTATTTGTGTAGCAATATCCTCGTTTTAGGCGAAGCCTCTTACAACATCAGCCAACACAAGCCTCGCAGACACATATACCGTCATACCCATGACGGTACAGCACCCCTTAAGAAACTCCCATGAACGGTGGCGCCAGATTTTTCTTTATGTGTTATAGTCGGAAACTCCATGGTCCGTGGCACATGACGTCACGGACATGCGTATATCTTGGAGGAGTGTTTCCAACGTGACTTGCTTGAGTGATGATCTTGATTGTCACGATGTGTGAGGATTTTTGTTGATTTCGAAGTGTCCTCAACCCACGTTGCTTGAAGTTGTACCGGCGATCGTCAGCAGAAAAACCTTCATAATGAGAAGAAATTTCTTGGTCAGCGGCATGGTCGCAGCCGTTTCGCCGTGCCCACTCAAGCAATAAAAACATCCTTTTTTCGGTAATGCTCTGCGTTCCGCTCTTCAAAAATCATGTCGAAGCAACTAGCCCAACAGCTTACTATTCTCAAACAAAATCAAAGTACACACCAAACCAAAATGGCAAAGAAATTAGACATATAGTTTATCCTATCTCACTGGCACAAACTTGCATGAAAAGTAAAACTACACATGAAAAAAAATATTATACTTGTAAAATCTTACGATGTACCAACACACATTTTGAACCTTTTGTGCGTGGCTGTTGGCTCAGTAGCTATATTGTGTAGCCACTGTTTCTCCTGTGAGCGGAAAACTGTCATATCATCCCTTCATGCACCATATAAAAAAAGCTGTGCCATGTGCATTCGTGTTTCAAGCGAGATCATAGCACTGTCAGCTTTCGCTGCCATAGTCATTAATGACCTGCACATCATTTCACAAGGCTGGCTACAACTCGTCAAAACAGCAGGTGAGTATTTGTGAGCGCCACCTCAACGTCAACTTGACCGGAAAGATAGGCTACACTTGTAGTGTGGTCGCACTAAAGGATGATATGAAAAAAAAACGCGGATGTTCCTCACGACGGAGGCCCACGACATGGTGGTCATGCGCAAGGGCATCCAGAAACTGGCGCCGGGTGCTTGCACTGTCAACTGCTGCTGCACCAACTGCTGCTGCGCCGCTCAACTATTCCACAAGCTGCTGCAGATTCTGCGAAACAAATTCACTTCCTCCAGATATAGGATAGGCACTGTCAATGCTTGTTCCGCAGTGTCTGCAAGGGTTATAGTTTCAGCAAAGTTACTCCTGAGGGCGGTGACAACGTATGGATGTGACGTGAAAAATGATAGTGGAAGCTGTATACGATGTGTCACGTTACAAACATGGTAAAAGGTAGCAAATGCTACCAAGCTACTGTCGTATATGGAATAGGAAGAAAGTCGCATGGGGACAATAAAGGATGATGACGGACATGCATTGATTGCCCCGTTCTTCTGCCTTCTTCTAAATACATCATATTGGTGACTAGGATTCAACCCATGCAAGGGCTACTTCCCTGGTGATTCGCCCTGCTAGATCATTAGAATGAATGTTCCGGGAATACAACCGCCACCGCCTTTCCTGTCTTCACCTGGTCAGGCGGCTGTCCCATGTGACCAGTGGAAGCAGAACTTGCAGACTTACATAGTGGCCTTCGAAGCTTCCGAGTTCCCAGCTGAACGCCGCAGAGTGATTCTGTTCGCCTGTCTTGGCATGTAAGGGCAGTGGAATTTCTCGGCACAGAAGTCAGCGGACTTGCCGTCGGGCTCTGCTGCCGGCCCTTTGTATGCAGGTGACACCGTGTCGGCAAAGGATGCGTACGACTCTGCGATCTCCTTGCTTTCTGACCATTTCAAGCGTTCAATCAACGTCATCGTGGCTCGACAGTGGTCGGTTGCCGAGCTCAACATGCAGGTGAGACAGTGGAAGAATACGTCGCTGCGTTACAAACCCCCATTGCCGACTGTTTTTTCGAAGCCTTACCTATGAGCTGCTACAGAATCAGCTTGTCTCGAAACGACGAACCACCATTTGCGTGAGCGGTTACTTTTTGAAGGCCCCTTACGAGCTCTCACGATCGCAAATCAGTCCAAACAGGCCGTGAGTCAAGCTAAGGAATTTTGCGATGATGCCTCAGTTAATCACGTTAAAAACGCACAAAGCTTTCCTCAATCATGAGACCATACAAGTGACCGTGTACATTGTGATATGTGCAAAGGCAAAGCAAGCAGGCATCCAACTTGCCATGCACCTTCGAGCATGCTATCGTTGTGAAGCAACTGACAATCTTGCGAATAGTCCTGCGTATAAGGCGCGCAACTGGAGATGTCGGCAGTGCGGGAAGATTTGGCATCTAGATTTTATGCGTAAGTCGTCTGGTCATATAGCGAAAGTTCGACAAGTCGACGACGACGACTCTCGCGCACCTGGCAGTGAAAAAGCAATTTGTGTTGTCAAGGGACACAAACAGGACATTTACGTGATTGTCTGTCGATGTGATGCGTTTGCGTGGAAGATCAGGCTATGTCGTTTCTGGTTGATACGGGATTGTTTGTCGCTTTTCTCGCAGAAGAACTCTAACGCCGTTTTTCCTCAAGTACTTGCCCTCTGAAGCCTACTTCAGTGCAGCTTTTCGACAACTCCAATTCAAAAATAGGAGTTCAAGGATGCTGTATTGTATCAGCTATGTGCCACGACAGAAGTGCTTGCATTATTCTGTGTGTTGTGCTTGAGGGCACCACTGTCTACGGACTAGATGTCATTGTGGTACTACAAGCGAAGATTGAATGTACATCACTTCAGTGCCTTGTATTGATCCCTTGCATTCCTGTATTGCCATCTGAGTTACGTTCAGAGTACGAAGATCTGTTTGACAAAAATGGATTCAACCATAGAGTTAGGTTCGCGAGGCCGTTTCACCCGTTACCAGCAAGCTCCGAAGGTTGCTTTTTACTGTTTTCGAGAGTGTCAGCTGAATTCCAGAAACTTGAAACACAAGACATTATTCAACATGTAGACGCCTCTCAGTCGGTTTTTCGAATAGTGGTATTTCGGAAAAAGGATGGCTCTATACGAATGTGCGTTCACCTGAGAGAACTCAATAAAGTTGTATTTGTTTCCTGATGTAGATTCCGGAAATGGGCCGAGAAGGTCTAAGCCGACACGATGGAAGGGCTCGGCAGGGATGTCGAGAGGCTGCAGGTAACGAGAGGGGAGCTGGGAAGGCTTCTTGCGTCGTTGGCAAAGTTCACAACGGGCGACGTAACGTCGTACGGAACGGGCAAGGCCCGGCCAGAAAAAACGGCAACGTACATGGTCATAGGTTCGAGATACGCCGAGGTGTCCTGTCGTTGGTGCGTCGTGGAGCTCTTCTAGAGTGGTTGAGCGGAGTTGTTCAGGTATGACAAGTAGGAGCGCAGAGCCGTCCGGATGCAAGTTACGACGGTACAGAGTACCGTCGCGGAGGACAAAGAGGCGTGGAGTGGCGACGGCCGGAGAGTGTTCAAAACGGTCGATGAGTGCTCTGATGTAGGCGTCACGACGTTGCTCGTCGCCGAAATGAAGCAGCTGTGACACAGAGAATACACAAGCAGCACTGGTAATATTGGAGGAGTCAGGGTCGTCAACAGCGTAACGCGACAAGCTGTCAGCGTCTTGGTGCAGGCGGCCAGACTTGTAGACCACGGAATACGAAAATTCTTGTAGTCTCAAAGCCCATCGATCAAGCCGGCCTGTAGGATCCTTTATGGATGAGAGCCAGCAGAGAGCATGATGGTCGGTGACTACGGAAAAAGGGCGACCGTAGAGGTAAGGACGGAACATCGCAAACGCCCAGACTACAGCAAGGCATAGTCGTTCCGTAATGGAATAGTGGCGCTTCGATGGTGTGAGGAGGCGGCTCGCATAAGTAATAACGTGATCCTAGCCACGCTGACGCTGGGCTAAGACGGCACCCACGCCATGACCGCTGGCATCTGTACGCAATTCTGTACCTCAGGGTTGAAGTGGGCGAGAATGAATGGGCTTCTGCAGTACCCCACGAGAATTGTATGCCTTTCTTCAAAAGATTAGTGAGGGTCTAGCAATTGCCGCAAAATCTTGAACAAAACGACGAAAGTGCGAGCATAGCCCGACAAAACTTAGAACGTCAGCCGCGGTCTTCGGAACCGGAAAGTCTCGGACAGCACAAGTTTTGTCGGGATCAGGCTGTACTCCGGAAGCATCAACGAGGTGGCCCAGAACAGTAACCCGGGGGCGGCCGAAACGACATTTCGACGAGTTAAGTTGCAGCTTCGCCTTTCGAAATACATCAAGTATAGCTGTTAGACGCTCAAGGGGAGTGTAGGACGTGGACGAGAAGACGATGACGTCGCCTAGGTAGCAGAGACATGTGGACCATTTCAAACCACGGAGCAAGGAGTCCATCATGCGGTCAAAGGTGGCAGGGGCGTTGCATAATCCAAACGGCATTATTTTAAATTTGTATAGGCCATCAGGTGTGATGAACGCAGTTTTTTCTCTGTCCATATCGTCAACAGCAATCTGCCAGTATCCACAACGAAGATGAATAGAAGAGAAATAGCTGGAACTGTGGAGGCAGTCAAGGGCGTCGTCTATACGTGGGAGCGGGTAGACGTCCTTCTTAGTAATGTTGTTCAGATGGCGGTAGTCTACACAGAAGCGCCACGTGCCATCCTTCTTCTTAACCAACACTATAGGTGACGCCCAGGGACTCGAAGAAGGCTCAATAATGTTCTGGTCTAGCATTTTGTTGACTTCACTTTTAATTGCTCGGCGTTCCGACGCAGAAACTCGATACGGTCGTCGGTGAATAGGAGTAGCATCGCCAGTAAGAATCCGATGCTTGACCGCGAGTGTCTGGTCTAAAGGGCGATCGTCGAAGTCGAAAATATCTCTGTAGGAGGATAATACTTGGTAAAAATCTTCAGCCTGCCCAGAAGACAGGTCCGTCGCAACGATTTTCTGCATCTTGGTATCGGCGGCAGAGGCTGTTACGATGGGCATGCTAAGCTCGCAAGAAGCATCGGTCGATATAGTTACCACGTGATGGTCGCCGAGACAATCAACGTTGGCAAGGCAAATACCTTGCGGTAGAATTTGCTTTGCCAATCCAAAGTTAAAGATGGGCATGAAAGTGCGGTTCGCAGTAATAGTAACTATACTGGGAGGCACGGTAACGTCATACTGTAGTGGGATGTCGGGCAGAGGAGTGACGAGGAACTCGCAATCAGGGACTGGTGGGGAACACAAGAGTTCAATATAGGCTATTGATTTTGGCGGCAGGCGAATAAAGCCAGTGGGGCGTACGCGGTACTGGGGTGTGTCAGAAGGTTCTGCGAGAATCGGCAACTCAACGCGAAGGGTACTGAAAGAGCAGTCAATAAGAGCAGAATGCGCTGAGAGAAAATCGAGGCCGAGAATGATGTCGTGGGGGCAATCAGCAATGACTGTGAAGAGGACAGGAGTGTGGGGGCCGGGGATGCTGTCACGTGCCGTACACATGCCGATGATAGGCACAGTACCGCCATCCGCAACGCGGACGACACGTGCCGACGCTGGGATGAGGAGCTTGTTCAGTCGTCGTCGGAAGGCAGCACTCATAATAGAAAGATGCGCGCCTGTATCGATGAGTGCCGTGACAGGATAGCCATCAACGTCAACGTCAAGAAAGTTTTGGTTCGTGTGTAACGTGAGCAGAGGATTTGAGGGCAGGGTGTACAACGCAGCTTCCCCTCCAGAAGCGGCAGTGCCTAGTTTTCCGGCTGGAGCCGGGAGGCGGTAGGCGACGGAGAGAAGCAACAGGGTTGGGGCGAACGAGACAGATGGCGTCGAGGTGAGGGAGAGCGGCTGTAGCGAAGGTTCGGGGCAGGAGCATCAGCGGCAATGGGTTGATGGCGGATGGAATGAGGAACATAAGGTCCAAAGGGGCGGGAAAGAGCGGTGGTGTATATCCGAGGAGGTGGTGGCCATCGGTTGCGGCAGTGACGAGCGACGTGGCTGATGCGACAGCAGTGGAAACAGATCGGCCTGTCATCAGGGGTATGCCAATCGGACGGGTTGCGGTGTGATGTGGCAGAAAAGGACTGCCGGGGACGAGGACGGCTGCTAGAGAACTGGGGAACCGTGGGTGAAGACGATGAACACACGGAGTTGAGACCCAAGTTCTCACATTCCTGTCTGACGACGGCCTGAATCAGCGCAATCGTGGTTGCTGGTGGATAGGGAGGCATCGCGGAGAAAGCTGGCAAACAGGCGGCCTTGAGCTCGTGGCGAACAATACGAGTTACATCGTCACATGCGGTGGTCTGACGCGGTCAACCCTCACATGTCGACTTAGCAGCAGCGTTGGGCAGCCGCGTGATGTAATGTGTGTTACGGCGGCACTTAGCTTTTCAAGGCGACGGCATTCTTTGGTGATGGCGTCAACAGTCGAGATGTGACCGAAAACAAGCAAATTGAAAGCATCATCGGCGATGCCTTTTAGCACATGCGACACTTTATCTGCTTCATACATCGTATCGTCAGCTTTGCGGCAGAGAGCCAAGACGTCGAGAATGTATGGAACGTACGGCTCTGTAGATGTCTGAACACGAGACGCAAGAACCTTCCTCGCGGCAGCCTTGCGCCCAATGTGGTCGTCGAACAGTTCCCTGAGCTTTTCTTTGAAACTGTCCCAACTGTTTATCTCGTCGTCATGCGTTTGGTGCCACACGCGTGCGGTGCCGCCGAGATAAAAGATGACATTGGCGAGCATGATCGTTGGATCCCACCTGTTATTAGCACAGGCGTGGTCATAGAGCTTGATCCATTCGTCAACGTTCTCTCCCTCCAGGCCAGAGAACACTCCAAGGTCGCGATGTTGGGCAACCGTGATGATTGGAGCACTCCGACAAGCCGAAGCCGTTGCAGAGGCTGTCTCGTCACCGGGAGGCATGGTGACAAGCTCGATGTACCGATCACTCCGGAGTTCAGTGGTGAGGACGGGGATCGCTGACCTGCACCGGAATGTTACGTGTGGAAAAACACACATAAAAGAGGCTATATACAGGGTATTTAAACTGGAGCCAGACGCCCAGGCCGACACTCGCCCGCGTCAAGGGCACAGACCCCCTTCGTCGTCGTTCTCGTGGCGGCTCGTCCCTTGAGCATCGCTCGATGATATCGTAATAATATCTTTCCGCTTCCACAGACAGAAGAGCAGCTGCATAGCTTGGCCGGCGCCCAGCAATTTTCGAAGCTGGATTTAACGTCTGCTTACCACTAAGTAGAATTCAACCCTGTGAGTCGTGATCTGACAACCTTCATTACGCAGGATGGGTTCTTTCGTTTTAAGAAGTGTGCTTCGGCTTGGCTTCAGCTCCATCAGCATTTCATAAGATGATGCATCTCATACCTAAAGGATGGTAACGTGTACTTTTCTACATAGACCACATTATTGTCTATGACCGTTCTCGAGAAGATCATCTCTAGAACCTCCGCACCGTCTTCTAACTGCTTTATAAAGCAGGCCTCCAACTCAACCAGAAGTGCGTTTTTGCCATGATAGAACTCACGTTTCTGGGGCATACTGGTAAGGGTAAAGTACTTTTTCCACTAGCGTCATCTATTCAACCGACAAAAGAAGCTCCTGCACCTTCAAACATAAATGAACTTTGTTCTCTACTAGGACTGTTGGGATATCACTCCAAGTTTGTTCCACATTTTTCGGATGTTCTGGAGCCTTTACGGGCATTGCTTCGAGGCAACGAACCATCTGCTTGGGCGCCAGTCGCTCAACAGAGTTTCGTCCCTTTAACATCGCTACTGACAACTTACAACGTCCTACATTTCTGCGACCTAAACCATTCCTGTCATCGTCACGACCGATGCCCCTAGGTACGCACAAGGCACTTTGTTGCAACGAGATAACAAGGGAACTCAACAGAGAGTTACATTTGCCTTCCACACATTTAGTCCACAATAACGAAGATGTTCCGCAGGTGAACGTGAAACCTTAGCCTGCGTTTGGGCCTGCAAACATTGGTCCGTCTATCTTTGGGGTCATTCCTTTCTCTCGCGAACTGACCATAGTGCTCTCGTCATCTTGTTGTCAGCAAAAGAAGCTGGACATCGGCCTATGGGTATTTCGCGTTGGTCAGCGTGCCTACTCTGTTGCATCTACACCATACAGTACCGCCAGGCAAGTAACAATGTGGTGGTTGATGCGCTCTCTCGACTATATTTGCAAGGAGAACCTAATAAGGTTGCTGTTGAAGATGAGCTTGAAATCAAAAGTTCAACGACAACTCGTCGGGTCGGGATTGCTCATAGTCAACGGTAAAACGGATGCCGACCAAAAGCACTAAACTAAACCAAGACATTTCGGCCCAAATACGGGGGCCTTGTTCACAATGAAAGTAAACAAAACATGATTATGTACCTGTGAATAGATGGCGCAAACAGCGGGCATAAACGGAAGGAAGGCTGCCGTCATTGCGGTTCGGCGTGGTATCAGTATGACTCGAGATGGAAACGCGAGGTGAGAATACTTTCAGGGGCTGCGACATGTGCCCTACCCCTGTCCATATCATGTCCTTCTGTTACAGAATGCTCGGCTAGAGCGTTACAAGAAACTTTTTGTTTTGTTTTTTGACATCATGACAGTGTTCCTGGTGCGCCTTTGAAAACTGACCGTCTCGCCGATGTAGACGTAACTACAGTCTGCACAAGGAATATTATGCATTAAACCTGGGTACCTTCCTTTCGGAATCTTGTCTTTGATATTTACAGGCACATTTTTCAGCCTTTTCGCAGGCACATGCGCAACGAGCACATCAAGAGAACGAAGTATACGGGCTAAGGCCTCGATAGTACCGGGAGCACAAGGTATCGCAGCATGCTTACGAGGAGAAAACATGGAGAAGGAAGCACTCGGCGGGTGGGGATAGGTTACGCTGCACAGAAGCCACAGATGAGATAGGATAGTTGTTACGTGAAAGTTCAAGATGCATGGCTTCTAAGGGCCCTATAACGTAAAATTATTTCAATATGCTTTATTCCAATCTCCTTACGTCAAATTTACGTAACCACCAACGCAAACTTCGGCGACACCACTTAGATAGCACAAGGCCTGTTTACTCCGATTCATGACGTAACGGTACCTGGCCCGAAATTTCTATTGACAAGGCTGCTGTGATGAAAACGGTGACATCAAAATCACAGTTGACTACTCGGGAGCAACCCCATTAGATGGCAGTCGGGCCAGGCAACAAGACGTCATAGATCGGAGTGAAAAGGCCTTGTGCTATCTAGGTGGTGTTGGCTTCGGGCAGTGACTCGCAGCGTTGCCTGAACCGCCCAATCTAACGCTCTTATATATAGGAGGTCACTTTTGTTTGCTTCGAAAACGAGTACCATCGCCTACATTGAGCAGTTTTTCTTATCTGATTGGCTAACAAGAGGCGAGGAGCACGCTAAAGTGGAGAGGGTTTCGATTGGGCCAAGGCAGCGCACTGAAAATAGATAACCGGAGAAAAAAAGGGGGCACCGGCGTTTGCGATTGTTCCATTTTCCCTTACCTAGCTTGCCGTGGCTTGCCTAAAATCGCGGCGGCGTGCAACGGAAGGTTAAAAATGCCACGAAAACGGATCCCTAGAGAAGAGTTGGTAGAGCGATGTCGTATACGTGCCGAAAGGGCTCGATAACGTTAGAGGGCCACGCAAAAAGTTTTGTTATACGCAAATAAACCCACGATATTCGGCATATGGGAGTAGCCAGTGCCTGGGAGATCGGGGGCAGCTATCTTTTATTCTTTTCGGAACCGGGCCGGCTGCGGCTATTCAGAGAAACATTCATTTTTGTTCGGCATAATAATGCATCTTTAATGCGTACACGTCACTTTGACGCAATGAGTTTTCGCGGCTGTGAGAGGTTCAATGGCAGACAGGTGAGGTGGGCACAGCCTGAAATTTTTCATCAGAGTAGAGGGTTAATGGCGAAAAGTCGTCGAATCAGAAATACTTATGTTTGTTTCGTTTGGTCGAAGCATGCATAATCACTGTGTATATGTCATATGAGATTGGGACCTATCGCGGTTTTCGTGACGTCGCATGACGGGCAGACGAAATAGGAATGGCCCAAAAAAGTTTTTCACCAATCGCGTAGGGCAGATTATAGAATTGGAATAGAAAAGTTTGGAATAGCTTTACGTTATAGTGTCTTTGACAAATACTTTTCTGTCTTTAGGAGAACTGCAGCTTTATTGCGAACGCTGTATAAGGGATGCGGCGACGGAAAGTTTGTGGCAAGCAGGATGAATTCAAATGAAGTTGAAGTAGCGTCTCGTGTTCGTAGTCATTCGAAACACATTGAAACGAAGTTCGGTTCCTTCAGGTTGCACCATAACATCCAGAAAAGGCAGGGGACCATCCTCTTGCAATACAACCGTAAAATTTATGGGGTGTTCTTTGAGCTTAAATGCGACCAAAAAGCATCCAGGGTATCCTTCTTTATCACGCAAGAGCAATCGTCCACATGTATATAAGAAATATTATTGGTTGTGGTACGAACATCGCTATAGCCCGACGTTCTACTGCGTCTATCGTTAGGTTTGGAGTGGTGATGGACAGGGAGACACCCTCGGCGTTCACTGAAGTTTCTTGCAGGCGCAGTCTTGGAAAACGAAAGAAGTGTTTTCAAGGCAGAACTGCAAAAGCTTGCGCAGTTTCGTAACCTCGAACGGTGTCCTCTCGTACAGCGAAGTGTCATATTGGAGGGTAGCAGAACACATGTGAAAGGGGACGCCGACCGGCACACAAGTAAATAGGGACGTCACGTTGAACGATACCACAGGGTCGACATCGTCCAGCCTAAGATTGCGTACCTTTTTTGATGAAGTCGCTTGAGTTACGCACCTGTCGAGCCACAGCCCATAATTGGCGATAGGACGCTCTGCAAGTATTTGGAAAGGCTGTGAAGTAGAGACCGTCTCTGATCCGCGATTCGACGCATTGGTAAAACAGGCTTGCGTATCGTGGGTAGGCCAAAGAGAGCAGGAGCGGAACCGCTGTGGCAAAGGAGTCTATAGTAAAGATGCTTATGCCTCGGAGGGATGAAACGAAACACACCCGTGAGTAAGTATTGCAATTCTTTTTGTACTTTACTAGTTGTGCCCTTGTCAAGACGAGAATAGGTGCTCTCGTCCCGCAGTAAGGACAGCATCCTGTCGGCCTAATCATTCCAATGCAGGAGCACTGCCGCATTGTCTTTATCGGCTGGAAGGATGACCAGGTCATCGTTTCCTTGGAAACTTTGGATTGCCTTGCGCTATTCTGGGGTCAGAGCTGACACGAATTCTCTGGGACAAAGTTTTCACAGCACACTCACGACCCATGTCGGGTCTTCATTGTGGCGAGAAGGGTCACGGCATTTTCCACTGCGCAAACCAAGCGCTTGGCGTCCAATGTTGGTCCCCCATTGAAGTTGAGGCCAAGGTTAGGAATGGAGAGCTCAGAAGCGTTTTCACTATAAGATGATAGGTTGTTTAACTGGTAGTGGTCACGCTTCTGGTTGACGTCATGTGTAAAAAACGGAAACAGTCCAGCTTGTTCTTGTGGGTAGCGTTCGCTTGATACGACTGCCGTGCAGCCTGGAAGTTTGCGTAGAGAAAGACGCTGGCACATTCATCAGGGTACAGAAACTCCAATAACAACGAGAGAAGCGGGCTTCGTTTTCGGGTCCTCTTATCTTTTCTCTGCAGTGAAGCATCCTACCTTGAAGAAGCTAGCGTTCAGCCTTGGCAACAACGCTAAGGCCAAAACATGACATGAAGGGTCAGCCAAGGGGAAGAGAACGAGGAATGCAACCATGGTACTTGCAGGAGAAGTTGAACTGAATATGACCTTTGAAGGCAGGAATACGGGCGGTGAGGGAAACGCAACGGCGAATTTCGGCCACGATAGTTTGGCCATACGCCCGGCGAAGATTAATGATACCAACAGTTCAACGACAACTCGTATGGTCGGGATTGCTCATAGTCAAGGGTAAAATGGATGCAGACCAAGAACATTAACAGAATGGAAGCAAGATGTATTGGCTCCTGTACGGGGGCCTTGTTCACAATGAAGGTAAACGAACAGGGGCAAATAATTATGTACGCATTAATAGATGGCACAAACAACGGGCATAAGCGGAGGAAGGCTGCCGTCATTGCGGTTCAAATTGGTATCAGTAGTTTGGATTAGTAATGACTCGAGAAGCAAACGCGAGAACAGAGTTATTTATTTATTTATTTTTTTAAAGATACCTTACAGGGCCTTAGAGGCATTGTGTAAGGGTGAAAGTGCACTAAAAGTTTATACAATAATTAGAATGTATATCTTAATACATTAACAAAATGTACAGTATAAGAAATACGCTTACATACAGTGATGTGGTGTTAAAATTGTACAAATGACAAACCGAGTGCTTTTGAACGCGAAAGGTCAGTGAACAAGAAAGTTTCACAAAGTAAACTATTATCAGTAGAATTACAGAGCGAGCGGGAGATATTCGGCTATAACAAAACAGTATTTAAGAGATAATAGCACAATAATAACGGAAAACGCAAGAAAAAATAACACGTTAGGTTATGTTGAGTCTGAGAAATGCGTTGTTAGAAGATGCCGCAAATTTTCTAGGTCACTCTCATAAGCGATGGCGTTAGGAAAATTGTTCCAAAGGCGATTGGCTCTTGGAAGAGCGGAGTAGTTAAATGAATTAATCTTTCCGTAAGTGCGCATGAACTTGAACTGATTGTACAGCCGGAGTCACCTCTAATGAGGAATTTCAAGAGGCAAAACTGATGGCGGTGGATTAAGGGCATATTTATGAAATAATGATAGCAGGGCTATATCGTGACGATCATGCAATGGCGGTAGCGAGAGGTCGAGTTTAATTTTTGATATGCCTTTGTTATAGTCATAACAACGTGAAATAAAACGCGCAGCCCTATTCTGGATGGATTGGAGTTTCTCGATGAAGTATTTCTGTTTGGGAGACCAGACGCATGCGGTGTATTCAACCTGAGGTCGAACAAATGTTAGATAAGCTAGTTTACGAATGTCTTACGGAGAATTATGCAACTTGCGTCTTATGTACCCTGATGATCTCGAAGCATTGGCGCATATGTATGCAATGTTCACGGTAATATCAGTTCAGGGTAATTAACAATTTCCAATCCTCCCTTTCTCACGTAACTTCGGACGTACCACAGGGGTGCGTTATCGGCCCCCTCTTGTTTTTAATCTACATAAAGGACTTGCCAGAAAACATTTCTTTCTACATGTGAATCTTCGCTGATGTTTGCATCACATAGGAAGGAAGGTGATCGTGTGCGTCTCATTTTTGACAAGCTCTGCCTAAATAACGACACTTACATTTGGGACACAAGTTTTAATTGCGCGGTGTGTGTACCACGCACCGACGCACGCTCAGCAATCGCCCCACCGACGTGACGTGCCCCTTCTAAGCGTCAAGCAGATGTAACCACCCCATCTCGTTCTACACTAATATCAGAAGTGTTCTTTCTAAAGGTATTGAATTATCTGCAATTATCGACTCAAGTTCGCCTTCCATAATCGCAGTAACAGAAACGTGGCTCAACGATATTGTTACCGATAGTAATATTCTTGTTAATCAAGTACATTTTAACTTCTTTCGCTGCGATAGAAAGGATAGAAGAGGCGGTGGTGTGCTTATTAGAATTTGTAAAGTTTTCATTGCTATACCTATCCTTGTTAACTCATTTCTTGAAAATCAATTTGTATCCCTGAGGCTTGGTTTCACTGATCTCATTGTTGGTATTTTTATCTCCCCCCGGACATGAATGCGACCTTCGAAAGTGAATTTCATCTCGTTGTTGTTGAAATATGTGGGCGGTTCCCAAATGCCGTTCTTATAATCTTCGGAGACTTCAACTATACCAATATTCAATGGTCTACACTCACAACACAACACACACCGCGGAGTACCACAAGGCGGAGTCTTGAGTCACACTCTATTTAACCTCGTGCTCATCGAGCTGGTTCACACCATTCCACAATCCGTCCATGTGTCGATCTATGCAGATGATATATGCATTTGGTCATCAGGTGTGACGCGTCCACAGGTGCGCGCCAGACTGCAAAAAGCGGCCACACTAACATCCAGCTATCTTCGAACACGAGGTTTGGAGGTGCTCTCCCAGAAGTGCTCTATGGTCGCTTTCACGCGCAAAGCACTGAGACAATACGTTGTTAGAATTAATGGACATCCAATTGTCTACGAGAAGACGCACCGTTTTCTAGGAGTAATAATAGATCGAGACCTCTCCTGGAGTCCTCACGTCTCTTATCTAAAAAGGAAACTAGTGATGATAACACACGTGCTCAGATTTCTTGCAGGAAAGTCATGGGGTGCGTCTGTGAGTGCAATGCTCCAACTCTATAACGCACTGTTCTTGGGTCTCCTACGCTACAGCTTACCTGTACTAGATGGGACCGGTAAGACCAACTTCCGAGCCCTCCAATCTGTACAAGCTCAAGCTCTGAGAATTTGTCTTGGCCTTCTGAGGTGTGCATCAACGGCAGCAACAATAGCCATCGCGCATGACCAACATATCAATACGTATATTCACGTCGACTCCTTAGGGGTGCACATCACGCACTTTGCCCGACTTCCATCGCATCATCTCGCCTCCCTTCTTGCCGCTCGACCTCGTTCAGCGTTTAGCAGAATTATTGCCGCCAACCACGGAAGTTTACCGTCAAATTTCGCACCTGCAGCACGGCCATCTCTACCGCTGTGGTGCCTGCATCCACTCCAGGCCCTTCTTGTTATTCCCGGCATCAAAAAGAAAACGAAAATGTCATCTATCGCCCTCAAACAAACCGTCCTTTCATTCTTACATGAAAAACACAACGAACGCACTCACGTTTACACGCACGGTTCTGTCTCCTGTAATAGTTCAGCTGGAAGTGGTACTTCCAGCTGAACTATTGAGCGGGAAGCTGGTACTTCCCGCTCAATCTGTCACTATCAAATTCAAGACGTCTCACGTTACATCATCGACAGCTGCAGAACTCGCAACTATCCGTGCTGCTCTGGAGTTTATAGGTCCCAATTCACCACATTCCTGGTCCATCTTTTGTAATTCAAAGGCAGCTCTCCAGTGTCTGCTGTCCCCTTTCAACCACGGACCAAATGTACAATTAGTCGCAGACATCCGACTACTCCACCATTGCGCAATAGACAAGGGACACAACATCATCTACCAGTGGATACCGGGTCACTGCGGAATTTCGGGAAATGACAGTGCGGATGAAGCTGCCCGGTCGGCCCATGATGGTGCCCAGATTGTACCCATACCGCTGTCAAGAACAGATCCAAAAACAAGTCTTCGCTCCCTCGCACACGAGCTTACGCTAACTCTGTGGAACACCAGCGAATTTACGAACACACGTCTTCACAGATTGTATCCAAGTTTGCAACTCCGTCTTCCACCAGTGTTGCCACGAGCGGAAGCAACACTTCTGTGCCACCTATGGCTCGGTGTGATATTCACGAACTCCTATTCCTTCCGTATTGGAATGGCCGACATCCCTGCTTGTGACGCCTGCGGCTGCGAAGAGACGATCGCGCACCTCCTTTGTGACTGTCCACGTTACAATGTGCAAAGGAAAGTGCTCGTGACTGTGCTAGAAAAACTGGACAATCGCCCCTTCACAGAGGAGAAAGTTCTAGGACACTGGTCCTGACGGGTTTCGGCACTCAAGGCCTTAAGGGCTTTGCTCAAGTTCTTAAGGACATGTGAATTGTACGAACTCCTTTGGCTATTGTTGCGCGTAACATCGCGTTACTGTGTGCATTTTTTTGTTTTTTTTTCTTCTCTCTTCCTTCTCCTTTTATTCCCTTTCCCCCTTTCCCCAGTACAGGGTAGCCAGCCGGTGTTTACACTGGCTAACTTCCCTGTCTTTCCTTCTCTTTTGTCTCTCTCTCTCTCTCTCTCTCTCCACTATCTGTTTCAGCCAAGGATAATCAGGCACAGGAATTTCTTGATTCTTGTCTTGATTTTTCGTTGTGCCAGCTCATCGAAAAACCTACACGTTGCTCGAGCACACGCGAAAACATTCTTGACCCAATTTTAACTTCTCTTCCTGACCTGTTTACTGACATAGCCCATCTCGATGGTCTTTCAGATCATGACATAATTACTGGAAGCTTAACTTGTTCACTTAACAAAAACAGAGTTGCTGGAAAGTGTATGTGTTCTTATCTTCAGTGCAGCGCTCGGCGCGTGATGGAATTTGAGCGATTGCCATCGACGAATCGCCGCTGGAGATTGACGCCCACGTGACCAGAGTGGACAGTATATAGATGAGCAACGCTTCTGCCTCGCGGGATTTGGAGCCGGCGCGCTGGCAGACATGCAGCTGATTCTCCTGTTGTTCACGCAGGTTGCTTTGCATTACCCTATTAGAGTTTCACGGCTACTGTGTGCGTTGCCGGCTCCTCCCACTATGGTGTTTGCTGATGCTTATTGTCATAAACGAGCGCGTGCGCCTCGAAGTAGGTCTTTTCTATTTGTCAACAGATTTCTGTACGTGTTCCTGCTTTTGTTGCTTTGCGGCGGTACCGAACTTGATCCGGGTCCTGTCGAAATGGAAATATTGCAAAGCCTGCAAATAGGGCAGACTGCAATCTTGAATAAGCTAGATGCTATTGAATCCAGGATCGCCGCACATGGAGGAATGATAGCGGACATAAGATGCAGCCTTGAAGCAACTACGAAACAAGTTCAGGACCTTGTTAAAGCAGTTGCAGAACATAAGGATGAACTTGAGACTCTTCAGAAAGTATTCAGGGATTTGCACATTAAGAATATTGACCTAGAGAACAGAGGTCGGAGACAAAACCTTTCGTTTTACGGAGTGGATAACAAAAGGGCGGAAACATGGACCAATCAGAGGAACTGATTAAAAAGAGCGTTGGCGACAAGCTGGGAATTGAAGTTACATCACTACAAAGGGCATATCGGATTGGTGTATACCAAGAACAAAAATAGAGGCCGATTATTGTAAAGCTGGCTTCGTATAAAGAAAAACAACAAATTTTGTCCAACGCAAGAAAATTTATGGGGTCAGAGTTCAGAGTTGATCAGGATTATGCGCCAGCTACTCGGGAATTGCGGAAGCGATTATGGGAATACGGTAAGGCGCACAAAGGCGAGAAAACAAAAGTTAAACTAAATTTTGATAGGCTTACTCTTGGTGAAAAAACTTACGTATGGTATGACGAAAAGAAGGTAGTCGCTCCACTAAAAAGAAAGAAATGATGCTTGCCTGAAAAAAAAAAACCCGGCACAACCTGATTGCCGTTTTAAAAAACTGTAGAAGTGTAACGAATAAGGCGGAAGAATTTGCAGGAATAATTGAGACGGCGAGAGCTGACGTAGTTATTGGCACGAAGTCGTGGCTGAACCGTGATATCGGCGATCGTGAGGTCTTTCCGAGCGAACTTGTCGCTTATCGTAGAGAGAGGCCGAGCCATGGAGGCGGTGTATTTTTACTGGCGCGAAGTTCCCTCAAATCTGCCGCCTTAGACATCCCGTGTGATGTCGAATCTGTTTTGTGCACAGTAACCCTATATGATAATTCTTCGTTCGCCACAGGTGAATTTGACCGACCACCGAACTCTGATTACAATACACTTCAATCGCTGAATGAAATTATCTCGGAAGTTTCAAGCAGACCTTTCATTCTTGCTGGTGATTTTAACTTGCCAGACTTAGAATGGCGTGATCGAATATGTATAAGGAGCACTTGGTGCCGCGTGAACATAGAAATGAAAACTATGTTTGACAATTTTGGTCTTATCCAATTTGTTACTTGCCCAACTCGAAATAATAACGTTCTAGACCTCATGTTCTCGAATTCCCCCAGTTTGGTGAATAATGTCAGTGTTATTCTAGGTATCAGTGACCACATGGCAGTTGTTGCAGACATTAAAAAAGAGAGCAGAAGAACCTTAAATTGGAGCAACAAGAAAGGTTTTTCTATTCAGCAAGGGGGACTGCTCAAGCATAGCTCAAAAGCTAGAAGATTATTTGCCTGTGTTTGAGTGCCTTGCTAAAACCGATAGTGTAAACGATTGATGGTTTAAGTTTAGGGATAAGGTGTTAGCTCTTTTAGATAAGTATATACCTGCGATACAAGCAGGCAAGATTAATAAATGCGAGAAGCCATGGATGACGTCAGGTATTTTGAGAGAAATCAAGAGAAGGCGACGAGTTTTCTGTAAATTAAAGGAAACTGGAAGCAGTGAGCACACGAAAGAATTACAAGCATTAACTGAGCAGTATGAAGCAAGTGTGGAAAAAGCAAAAGAGAGATATTTCGAGGGGCTCAATAATAAAATGAAAACTAATCCCAAGTCGTTCTGACATTATATCAAGGAGTGCGGATCTGATAATGTTGGAGTCAGCGAACTGAATTTTAACTATAGGGTTACAGCCGATGAGGAAGCTAAAGCCACATGTTTAACTGCGCATTCCCAATCCGTGTTTTTACCTAAGCATGACGCTCCTTCCCAACCGCACCCAAGCACGTTTCCACTGATGCCGCCGGTAGAACTGAGTGTTCGCGGTATACGTTCTCTTCTTGAAAGCCGAGACGAATCCAAAGCAATTGTTCCTGATGGTATCTCTCCTCGGGTACTGAAGCAATGTGCTGCGCCCATTTCGCTTTACCTTTACATAATTTACACTAAGTCCCTTTCAACAGACACTTTACCCGATGATTGGCAAATTTCCCATGTTGTTCCGGTTCACAAGGGTGGCTCAAAAAAGGATGTAACAAATTACCGGCCCATTTCATTAACATCAATATCATGTAAACTTTTTGAACATATCCTTTTTAAGCACATATTGACCCACCTTACAGATAATAATGTTCTGATAAATGAGCAGCACGGTTTTCGCAACGGCTTTTCTTGTACCACGCAACTTGTAGAGTTCTTTCATGAGTTGGCTTCCAACGTTGACGAGGGAGGGCAAGCAGATTGTGCCTTTTTAAACTTTCGAAAGGCCTTCGACACCGTGTCGCACTCCCTGCTCCCCGTCAAACAGCAGATTCTGAATTTTGACTAGAATGTACTAACTTGGATTACCAATTATTTGTTCGACAGGCGTCACTGCGTGCTTTTAAATGGGAGGTGTTCAACCTATGTTGGTGTATCCTCAGGCGTGCCACAAGGCTCCGTCCTTGGGCCGCTCTTATTCCTTATTTTTGTTAATGAGATTTCTGGGGGTATTTCATCGCGCATACGTTTATTTGCCGACGATTGTCTTTTATATCGGCAGATTAGGAACGCAAGTGACGGCGTTTTTTTGCAGGACGATTTGGATCGTATTACAAGGTGGTGCAAGAAGTGGCAAATGACGTTGAATTCAAAAAAAGTGTGTGCACCATGCCTGTTTCTAAAAAAAAAGAAACAAATTGAAAGAGCTTACAGCATAAATATGTATGGGATTGTTACGGAGCCAACATGCAAATATCTTGGTGTTGTTTTATCGCATGATTGCTCATGGAATGCCAATATTGATTATGTTGTTGGTAAAGCAGCAAGGGCTGTTAACTTTATGCAACGGAACCTGAGATGGGCACCCAAGAATTTAAAGAACACAGCCTACCTCACCTGTATTAGGCCGATTTTAGAGTACGCATGCCCTGCATGGGACCCAGTGCAGGCCAGGTCTATAGATAAACTTGAAAATTTTCTGAATAGAGCTGCGCGGTTTGTTTTAGGGCGATACAAGCGGACAGACAGCTGTACCGCTATGAAAACAGAATTGGGCTGGGAATTGCTTTCTTTGCGCAGAAAAAAACTGCGATTGAAGTTTTTCTTTTGTTTTTTTTCACGGTAACGATGCAATTGCTTGTAATAACTACTTTTATCAACCCATTTACATATCCAGTCGAAATGATCAGCCATACAGTGAAAGAGTACCGTGTAAGGTCACTGTTTTACAATTCCTTCTTTGCGATGACTATCAGAGATTGGAACCAGCTCCGAGAGACGCAAGTGTGCTGTATGGATGAAGAAGTGTTTTATTTAGGTCTGTAACCCCGCTGCTGTAAAGCCTTTCTGGCAAAGCGGGGCACTCACTGGATATAAAATAAAAAAGCGAGCCAGTTTTGATGCAATATGTATCGAATCATTCCATTTTACAGAACATTTTTTAGATGCCTACTTGTCACGTTCCTTTTTAAAAATACTGTTTCAAACTTAATTGACAAATTCATTCCAGTTATGACCATCAAAACAAGCAACATTTCTCCATTGTTCAATCAGCAATTATGTCGACTTAATAATAAAAAGAAATGATTTCCAGAATAGCAGACAAAAACAGATTATCGGCTTCGTGGTGTCGCTAGAAAAAGTGTGACAAGGAGCATCAACAGCTTTTAAAAACTACTCGTTGTCGCTTTTTCAGTCGTGATTTCTCACCTTTGCTGATAAATAACCCTCGGCGCTTTTGGCGCACAATAAATCCCAGCAACCACCCCCATGCAACTCTTTCTAATACCAATGGTTCTTCTGTTAGCGAATCCAAATGTGCTAAGTTAATAAATGATTCATTCTCAACAGTTTTTGCTTTTCAGGATATTACTGCATGCCCTAGCTAACATCGATGTTGTTTCCGGTAATTATATGATTAAAATATTAATTGACGAAGCTGGTATTTTATTTCTACTTGGAAAACTAAAAACTTCATCTGCATCTGATCATATTGGTTTCGACAACAAAATACTTAAACATATTTCTTCTGGTATCTATTGTTGCTTGGCAGCCATGTTTTCTCTATCATTATCATCAGGCGCCATTCCTCAGGACTGGCTTATAGGAAAAGTAGTGGCCATATTTCAATAGGGCGATCGCTCGTCGGCACTTAACTACAGACCTATATCTTTAACTAGTACCATCTGTAAACTCTTGGACAACATTATACACTCACAAGTAATTACATATTTAGAGGAATACAATATCATCTTCAAATACCAGCACGGTTTTCGCAAGGGCTTCTCATGCGAAACATAACTTGCAGGATTTACTTAGCATTTACACTCATCACTGGACGGCGGCATCCAAATTGAAGCCATATTACTTGACTTCTCAAAAGCGTTCGAACAAGTTCCTCTCTACCGGCTCTTTCTAAAACTTGGACAACTCAATATTAATCCACTTGTTCTGGCGTGGGTGCAAGCCTTCCTCTCTGGTAGACAACAGTTCACGTCGGTCAATAACTTTGACTCTTTTTTCGTCCCAGTCTCATCCGGTGTTCCTCAAGGAAGTGTGCTTGGTCCATTGATTTTCCTAATTTATATATATGACTTGCCCTCGTCCGCCAAATCTAGAGTTAGGCTATTCTCTGTCGATTGTGTTATTTACCGCAACATATCTTCTGAAGCTGACCGCCAATCTCTGCAATCTCACCTTGACTCCTTAACTTCGTGGTGCACAACGTGGCTAATGACACTAAATCCTTAAAAACTAAGTTGATGTCTCACTAAAAACGCTTCTAGCATTCCAACATCTTACTTGCTAAATAATACTTCAGTGGAACTTTCGACCACGTACAAATATCTTGGAGTTAACTTTCAGTCTGACCTGTCCTGGCATTACCATATTAACGTCTCCCTTGCTTCAGCAAACCACTCACATAGGTTTCTTAAACGTAACTTGAAACATATCCATTGCACTTGCGTAAACTGGCTTATATCACTTTAATCCATCCTGAAATAGAATATGCCTCCGCCATTTGGGATCCCGATCACGACTACATTATTAAACACATCAAAGCCCTGCAGGACTGTGCTGTGCGTTTTATTTTTCCGGATTACTCACGTCACACCAGCGTCACTTCATTGAAAAATCGTGCTGAACTGCATGTGTTATCATGTCGCCGTAAAATCGCTCGCTTATCACTTCTTCATAAGCTCTACCATCACGTATCACTGCGCGAGGACATCTTTAGGCCACCCCCCGCCACCTTTCCCCGCCGTGATCACCCTTTTAAAATCGAACGCTTCACGCGTAGCAAACTAACTTATGCCAGAGCGTTCATACCGCGCACCATAACCGAGTGGGATGGCTTGCCATCACACATCGCAACTGTCACCGACATGAATGGATTCCAGAAATTTCTAATTATTAATAAAAGTGCGTTAACCTTTCTTGTGTCATGTCCCACCCCCATTTTTTTACACTACGAATGATGTTAAAAAATGTTCTTGTCTTTTGTGTAACATACATATTTTTATGGTTACTGTTTCTATTTTTATTGCGGTGTTTTGGCTTTTCCTTTTAAGTTCACGTGTTGTGTTGTTTTCTGATTTGTTATACATTAATGGTCTGAGTGCTTTCTATGACCCAGATTACCCTCCATTCTTGTGTGCTTGTGATTCGTATTCTCCTTTTGTACACTTCTGATTATTATTAGTACTACGATAATCTTATTGACCTTGTATTATTATTTTTTGTGATTACTGTTTATAAGTTTCCGTTTTTGGATATATTACTCACTTATCACATCTGTATGCGTTACTGCACCTATGTAAAAATTGGAGGACGTTTAAGCTTCGCCTTCAAGAGTGGAACGCGACAGCGTTCCCGTCGACCCGCCAAGGGGTGTAAGACAATGGGCTACGGCGCAGCGACTACGCGCCCCGCATCGGACGCGGTGAGCGTCGAGCAACGCAGCGTTCGGCGCGACAACGAAATGTGCGCCTGAGCAAGCGACGCACGCCTGAGCCTTAGAAACAGCTCGTTTCTAAGGCAACACCGCGTTCACTAGAGGCGCTTTTGTACCGCTTTGAAGCATCGAACTCGTGGCTCAGTGGTAACGTCTCCGTCTCACACTCCGGAGACCCTGGTTCGATTCCCACCCAGCCCATCTTGGAAGTTGCTTTTTATTTATGAAGTGCCTGCCTTGATTTATCGCTCACGGCCAACGCCGCGGACGCCGACACCGACGCCGACGACACCGGCTTTTCTGCGACACGAGCTCCTTAACGCTATCGCGTTAACATATATGTAATACCCTCCTGTAATACCCTCCTGCGAGAGGACCTTTGGGGTATTCTGAATAAATTAAGTAAATAAATATATCGTCCAATAACCTATGCCGACGACTACTTAACGCTGCAGAACCACCTTTACCTCATTAACAACTGGTGTAAAAAATGGCTCATGTCGCTGAATACAGAAAAATGCAAAATAATGACCTTCACACGCAAGCGAAATGTTTACAACTACTGCTACACCATTAAGAATGAACAACTTGCACAAGCATCATCTTATAAGTATCTTGGTATTCATTTCACACCCAGCCTCTCCTGGCCTCACCATATTACCACGATATGCGCAAACGCTTTAAAATCTTTAGGATATTTACGTCGAAATTTGCATAACTGCCCCACTCACGTTCGTCAACTAGCTTATCAGACCTTCGTTCGCCCACACCTTGAATTCGCCGCATCTATCTGGTACCCCTACCACAATTATTTATTTAACATACTTGGAACGGTTAAGAATGGGGTCGCCCGTTTCATTTCACGCATTTATGATAACCATCAAGGCATAACGCAAAATAAGCTCAATTTTTCACATGAACCCCTTAGTACTGGTCGGGACATCGCCATTTTACGCTTTTTTTCACAAATACGCATACAGCAACAGAGCATTCCCCCTTCATCTTGATGCTCCTTCCATTACATCATGTCGGTTGCATAATTACTTAAGTTTCACGTGATTATATGGGTCAACTCACGCCTTCAACTCACCTGCTCTTCCTCGAGCCATACGTTTGTGGAATGGTCTTCCAGACAACATCGCACCCGAAGCAGAACACGATAGTTTCCTTCAGCTTTATCACTCTTTCTTTCCGCAATAAAAATTTACCACTAGATTTTTCCAATATTTTTTTTTACTTCTTGTGCCATAACCTGTATCCCACCCATTTATTTATTTATTTGTTACGTTACCGCTTTACGATCAAAGACATCCGTCATTTTTCGTACCACTGCACGTGTCTTTCTGTTTGTTTTTTTTACCAGTATGCCACTTTGTGCCCGACTGCATTTCTTATATTGAAAAATGTTTTTACTGTGCACGCGATTAGTCCCTGCGTTTTTTATCATGCCCTACCGCTGTGCGTCTTTGAAATACTGCCTACTGTTCCTGCGCCTAGAAACCGCATATTTGGCTGTCCATCCTTGATTGTAGTTTCTTTCTTCTTATTGTTGTCATTGTGATTGGTACACTCTATAGTTATCGTTTGCAGTTTTGCCATATGAATAATTCCAGCCAATATTTTTTTCCCAATTTTTGTTTCAAGTTACCCTCTTTCCTGCCCAGCCTTACATTGCCGTCATAACGCATTATTATCGATTCCTCCATTTCTTTGTGTTAAATTGCGAATTTGACCCGTATGTACTGTGTCGAGGTACTTTGTACTTTATTTACCCTCCCCCCTCTTAGTCAAGGGTGACGAAATAAATAAATATGTGCGTTGATCACGAAAGAGTTGAAATTAGGTTAACACCAAGATATTTATATTGAGTATCATGCAAAATAGCGATGTTATTATTGTCATAAAAAAGCGCATTCATGTGCAAAGCAATGTTAGTTTGATCCTGATCAGGGCTTTTAATGTGCCAGCTAGAACTTTCTGGGATTGGATTTTATAAGAGATGGTAGATGGTATAAGTGATGTATATATATTCAACTGAAAACAGAACAGTACATTTTTAAGCTTTCTTTGCACGTGCCCAAAACTGCTTGCGGGCGCAAGCACTTAGCACTTTCGTTGTGGCGCTTCTTCCAGTTTCTCAGTAAGCGTAGGTTTCTGGCGAATCATGGGTTAGATTTCTCATTGATTACCTTGAATTAGATATTATTAGAATATATATATATATATATATATATATATATATATATATAGCGCGCATTAGATACCATAGATGAGATGAATATTTACAGTTATTATTAGGGTTATAATTAAATTCGACTGCTGATTGCTGTGCTATCATTTGTTATCGAAGCTTTCCCTCAAGTCTATATATTTTAACGCAGTTTGTCCTGTGCGTATCATGGCCACGCACGCTTATATCGCCTTTCGTTTCTCTACCACGGGTGCGCTTTAAAACCACGGCGCTGCAATTTTGCTTCTCTTTCCTTCCTTCTTCTCTGCCTTTAAACTGGCCCTCTTAACTACTACACAGCGACAAAGCAACAGCGCGCGCATTAGATCCCATAGGTGAGATGAATATTTACAATTATTATTAGGGTTATAACTATATTGGAGGGCTGACTGATATGCTATCGTTTGTTAACGAAGCTTTCCCTCATGTCTAAATATTTTAAGGCAGTTTGTCCTGTGCGTATCATGGCCATGCACGCTTATATCACCTTTCGTTTCTCTACCACGGTTGCGCTTTAAAACCACGGCGCTGCATTTTTGCTTTCCTTGCCTTCCTTCTTCTCCGCCTTTAAACTGGTCCTCTTGACTACTACACGCAGTGTCAAAGCAACAGCGCGCGCATTAGATCCCATAGATGAGATGAATATTTACAATTATTATTGGGGTTATAATTATATTCGAGTGCTGATTGCTGTGCTATCGTTATTAACGAAGCTTTCCCTCAAGCCTAAATATGTTAAGGCAGTTTGTTGTGTGCGTATCATGGGCTCGCACGCTTATATCGCGTTCCGTTTCTCTATCACGGTTGCGCTTTAAAACCACGGCGCTGCATTTTTGCTTTCCTTGCCTTCCTTCTCCGCCTTTAAACTGGCTCTCTTAACTACTACACCCAGAGAGGAAGCAACAGCGCACGCATTACATCCCATAGATGAGATGTATATTTACAGTAATTATTGGGGTTATAATTATATCCGAGTGCTGATTGCTGTGCTATCGTTTCTTAACGAAGCTTTCCCTCATGTCCTAATATTTTAAGGCAGTTTGTTGTGTGCGTATCACGGCCACGCACGCTTATATCGCCTTTCGTTTCTCTACCACGGGTGCGCTTTAAAACCGCAGCGTTGCAATTTTGCGTTCCTTTCCTTCCTTCTTCTCCACCTTTAAACTGACCCTCTTAACAACTACACGCAAAGACAAAGCAACAGCACGCGCATTAGATCCCATAGATGAGATGAATATTTACAATTATTATTAGTGTTATAATTATATTGGAGTGCTGATTGCTGTGCTATCGTTGTTAACGAAGCTTTCCCTCAAGTCTAAATATGTTAAGGCAGTTTGTCATGTGTGTATCATGGCCACGCACGCTTATATCGCCTTCCGTTTCTCTACCATGGGTGCGCTTTAAAACCACGGCGCTGCAATTTTGCTTGCCTTTCCTTCGTTCTCCGCCTTTAAACTGGCTCTCTTAACTACTACACGTGAGCCAAAGCAACAGCGCGCGCATTAGATCCCATAGACGAGATGAATATTTACACTTATTATTAGGGTTATAATTATATCCGAGTGCTGATTGCTCTACTATCGTTTGTTAACGAAGCTTTCCCTCGTGTCTAAATATTTTAAGACAGTTTGTCGTGTGCGTTTCATGGCCACGCACGCTTATATCGCCTTCCGTTTCTCCAACCCGGGTGCGCTTCAAAAGCACGGCGCTGCAATTTCGCTTTCCTTTCCTTCCTTCTTCTCCGCATTCTAACTGGGTCTCTTGACTATTACACGTAGAGCCAAAGCAACAGCGCGCGCTTGCGATCCCATAGATGAGATGAATGTATAGAAAATTATCAGTCATAGCTCTCGTACTATAGCCCTCTCGGCCGTTTCATTTTTTTTCTTCGAAAATAGTCCTATTAGGGTTATTATAATTACACGAATGTATTTCGCCCTCGTCAGCAGCAGTCCCTGAGATAGTTATTCTGGCGGCTAGCATCCCACGCTATGCGTGCCGCCCTCGCACCTGTTTAAGCTTTTCCTAGACGCTAGAGTTATACTAGGTCCGAGCAACCTTGAGCGATCGGAAAGCGTGTTTTCCCCTCTTGGCCGGCGGAGAAGGGAGGCTTTGTTCCGGCCGCAGAGACCTCCCCGTCTCAGTAAGGTGCCTGGTAATGGTCTCGCGCGGACGATGCCCTCTCGGTGAGCGCTTATTCCTCCTAATCTTTTAAGAGGTTCAATACTTACAACCATTTGTTCCGCAAACCATATTTATTTCAAGGGAGTTTTCTACTTCTCAATAATTTCTCTCGTCGTATTCGAGTGCTGATTGCCGTGTTATAGTTTGTCAACGAAGTTTTCCCTCAAGTCTAAATATTATAAGGCAGTTTGCCGAGTGCGTATCATGGCCACACACGCTTATAGCGCCTTTCGTTTCTCTACCACGGGTGCGCTTTAAAACCACGGCGCTGCAATTTTGCTTGCCTTTCCTTCCTTCTTTTCCGCCTTTAAACTTGCCCTCTTAACTACTACACGCAGAGCCAAAGCAACAGCGCGCGCATTAGATCCCGTAGATGAGATGAATATTTACAGGTATTATTAGGGTTATAATTATATTCGAGTGCTGATTGCTGTGCTATCGTATGTTATGGAAACTTTCCCTCAAGTCTAAATATTTTAAGCCAGTTTGTCCTGTGCGTATCATGGCGGCGCAGGCTTATATCGCCTTTCGTTTCTCTACCACGGGTGCGCTTTAAAACCACGGCGCTGCAATTTTGGTTCTATTTCCTTCCTTCTTCTCCGCCTTTAAACTGGCCCTCTTAACTACTACACAGAGCCAAAGCAACAGCGCGCGCATTACATCCCATAGATGAGATGAAAATTTACAATTATTATTAGGGTTATAATAATATTCGAGTGCTGATTGCCGTGCTGTCGTTGTTAACGAAGCTTTTCCTTAAGTCTAAAAATGTTAAGGCAGTTTGTCGTGTGCGTATCATGGCCACGCACGCTTATATCGCCTTCCGTTTCTCTACCCCGGGTGCGCTTTAACACCATGGCACTGCAATTTTGCTTTCCTTTCCTTCCTTCTTCTCCGCCTTTAAACTGGCTCTCTTTACTACACGCAGAATCAAAGCAACAGCGCGCGCATTGGATCCTGTAGATGAGATGAATATTTACAGTTATTATTAGGGTTATAGTTATATCCCAGTGCTGATTGCTGTGCTATCGTTGTTAACGAAGCTTTCCCTCAAGTCTAAATATGTTAAGGCAGTTTGTCATGTGTGTATCATGGCCACGCACGCTTATATCGCCTTCCGTTTCTCTACCACGGGTGCGCTTTAAAACCACGGCGCTGCAATTTTGCTTTCCTTTCCTTCGTTCTCCGCCTTTAAACTGGCTCTCTTAACTACTACACGTGAGCCAAAGCAACAGCGCGCGCATTAGATCCCATAGATGAGATGAATATTTACACTTATTATTAGGGTTATTGTTATATCCGAGTGCTGATTGCTCTACTATCGTTTGTTAACGAAGCTTTCCCTCGTGTCTAAATATTTTAAGGCAGTTTGTCGTGTGCGTTTCATGGCCACGCACGCTTATATCGCCTTCCGTTTCTCCACCCCGGGTGCGCTTTAAAAGCACGGCGCTGCAATTTCGCTTTCCTTTCCTTCCTTCTTCTCCGCCTTTTAACTGGGTCTCTTAACTATTACACGTAGAGACAAAGCAACAGCGCGCGCTTGCGATCCCATGGATGAGATGAATGTATAGAAAATTATCAGTCATAGCTCTCGTAGTATAGCCCTCTGGGCCGTTTCATTTTTTTTCTTCGAAAATAGTCCTATTAGGGTTATTATAATTACACGAATGTATTTCGCCCTCGTCAGCAGCAGTCCCTGAGATAGTTATTCTGGCGGCTAGCTTCCCACGCTATGCGTGCCGCCCTTGCACCTGTTTAAGCTTTTCCTAGACGCTATAGTTATACTAGGTCCGAGCAACCTTGAGCGATCGGAAAGCGTGTTTTCCCCTCTTGGCCGGCGGAGAAGGGAGGCTTTGTTCCGGCCGCAGAGTCCTCCCCGTCGCAGTAAGGTGCCTGGTAGTGGTCTCGCGCGGACGATGCCCTCTCGGTGAGCGCTTATTCCCCCTAATCTTTTAAGAGGTTCAATACTTACAAGCATTTGTTCCGCAAACCATATTTATTTCAAGGGAGTTTTCTACTTCTCACTAATTTCTCTCGTCGTATTCGAGTGCTGATTGCCGTGTTATAGTTTGTCAACGAAGTTTTCCCTCAAGTCTAAATATTATAAGGCAGTTTGCCGAGTGCGTATCATGGCCACGCAGGCTTATAGCTCCTTTCGTTTCTCTACCACGGGTGCGCTTTAAAACCACGGCGCTGCAATTTTGCTTGCCTTTCCTTCCTTCTTTTCCGCCTTTAAACTGGCCCTCTTAACTACTGCACGCAGAGCCAAAGCAACAGCGCACGCATTAGATCCCGTAGATGAGATGAATATTTACAGTTATTATTAGGGTTATAATTATATTCGAGTGCTGATTGCTGTGTTATCGTTTGTTATGGAAGCTTTCCCTCAAGTCTAAATATTTTAAGCCAGTTTGTCCTGTGCGTATCATGGCAGTGCACGCTTATATCGCCTTTCGTTTCTCTACCACAGGTGCGCTTTAAAACTACGGCGCTGCAATTTTGCTTCTCTTTCCTTCCTTCTTCTCCGCCTTTAAACTGGCCCTCTTAACTACTACACAGAGCCAAAGCAACAGCGCGCGCATTAGATCCCATTGATGAGATGAATATTTACAATTATTATTAGGGTTATAATTATATTCGAGTGCTGATTGCCGTGCTATCGTTGTTAACGAAGCCTTCCCTCAAGTCTAAATATGTTAAGGCAGTTTGTTGTGTGCGTATCATGGCCACGCACGCTTATATCGCCTTCCGTTTCTCTACCCCTGGTGCGCTCTAACACCATGGCGCTGCAATTTTGCTTTCCTTTCCTTCCTTCTCCGCCTTTAAACTGGCTCTCTTAACTACTATCGCAGAATCAAAGCAACAGCGCGCGCATTAGATGACATAGATGAGATGAATATTTACAATTATTATTAGGGTTATAATTATATTCGAGTGCTGATTGCCATGCTATCGTTGTTAACGAAGCTTTCCCTCAAGTCTAAATATGTTAAGGCAGTTTGTTGTGTGCGTATCATGGCCACGCACCCTTATATCGCGTTCCGTTTCTATACCCCAGGTGCGCTTTAACACCATGGCGCTGCAATTTTGCTTTCCTTTCCTTCCTTCTTCTCCGCCTTTAAACTGGCCCTCTTAACTACTACACGAGAGACAAAACAACAGCGCCCGCATTAGATGCCATAGATGAGATAAATATTTACAATTATTACTAGGGTTATAATTATATTCGAGTGCTGATTGCCGTGCTGTCGTTGTTAAGGAAGCTTTCCCTCAAGTCTAAATATGTTAAGGCGGTTTGTTCTGTCCGTATCATGGCCACGCACGCTTATATCGCCTTCCGTTTCTCTACCACGGGTGCGCTTTAAAACCACGGCGCTGCAATTTTGCTTTCCTTTCCTTCCTTCTTCTCAGCCTTTAAACTGGCTCTCTTAACTACTACACGCAAAAACAAAGCAACAGCGCGCGCATTAGATCCCATAGATGAGATGAATATTTACAATTATTATTGGGGTTATAATTATATTCGAGTGCTGATTGCTGTGCTATCGTTATTAACGAAGCTTTCCCTCAAGCCTAAATATGTTAAGGCAGTTTGTTGTGTGCGTATCATGGGCTCGCACGCTTATATCGCGTTCCGTTTCTCTATCACGGTTGCGCTTTAAAACCACGGCGCTGCATTTTTGCTTTCCTTGCCTTCCTTCTCCGCCTTTAAACTGGCTCTCTTAACTACTACACCCAGAGAGGAAGCAACAGCGCACGCATTACATCCCATAGATGAGATGTATATTTACAGTAATTATTAGGGTTATAATTATATCCGAGTGCTGATTGCTGTGCTATCGTTTCTTAACGAAGCTTTCCCTCATGTCCTAATATTTTAAGGCAGTTTGTCGTGTGCGGATCATGGCCACGCAAGCTTATATCGCCTTCCGTTTCTGTACCCCGGGTGCGCTTTAAAACCACGGCGCTGCAATTTTGCTTTCCTTTCCTTCCTTCTTCTCCGCCTTTAAACTGGCTCTCTTAACTACTACACGCAGACACAAAGCAACAGCGCGCGCATTGGATCCTGTAGATGAGATGAATATTTACAGTTATTGTTAGGGTTATAATTATATCCGAGTGCTGATTGCTGTGCTATCTCTGTGCTATCGCCTTCTGTTTCTCTACCACGGGTGCGCTTTAAAACCATGGCGCTGCAATTTTGCTTTCCTTTCCTTCCTTCTCCACCTTTAAACTGGCTCTCTTAACTACTACATGCAGAGCCAAAGCAACAGCGCCCGCATTAGATGCCATAGATGAGATTAATATTTACAATTATTACTAGGGTTATAATTATATTCGAGTGCTGATTGCCGTGCTATCGTTGTTAAGGAAGCTTTCCCTTATATCTAAATATGTTAAGGCAGTTTGTTGTGTGCGTATCATGGCCACGCACGCTTATATCGCCTTCCGTTTCTCTACCACTGGTGCGCTTTAAAACCACGGCGTTGCAATTTTGCTTTCCTTTCCTTCCTTCTTCTCCGCCTTTAATCTGGCCCTCTTAACTACTAGACGTAGAGACAAAGCAACAGCGCGAGCATTGGATCCTGTAGATGAGATGAAAATTTACAGTTACTATTAGGGTTATAATTATATTCGCGTGCTGATTACCGTGCTATCGTTTGTTAACGAAGCTTTCCCTCATGTCTACAATGTAAAGACAGTTTGTCGTGTGCGTATCATGGCCACGCACGTTTATATCGCCTTCCGTTTCTCCACCCCGGGTGCGCTTTAAAAGCACGGCTCTGCAATTTCGCTTTCCTTTCCTTCTTTCTTCTCCGCCTTTAAAGTGGCTCTCTTAACTATTACACCAAGAGCCAAAGCAACAGCGCGCGCATGCGATCCCATAGATGAGATGAATATTAACAGTTATTATTATGGTTATAATTATATCCGAGTGCTGATTGCTGTGCTATCGTTTGTTAACGAAGCTTTCTATCATTTCTAAATATTTTAAGGCAGTTTGTCGTGTGCGTATCATGGCCACGCACGCTTATATCGCCTTTCGTTTCTCTACCATGGCTCCGCTTTAAAACCACGGCGCTGCAATTTTGCTTTCCTTTCCTTCCTTCTTCTCCGCCTTTAAACTGGCTCTCTTAACTACTACACGCAGAATCAAAGCAACAGCGCGCGCATTGGATCCTGTAGATGAGTTGAATATTTACAGTTATTATTAGGGTTGTAATTATATCCGAGTGCTGATTGCTGTGCTATCGTTTGTTAACGAAGCTTTCCCTCATATCTGCAATGTAAAGGCAGTTTGTCGTGTGCGTATCATGGCCACGCACGTTTATATCGCCTTCCGTTTCTCCACCCCGGGTGCGCTTTAAATGCACGGCGCTGCAATTTCGCTTTCCTTTCCTTCCTTCTTCTCCGCCTTTAAACTGGCTCTCTTAACCATTACACGAAGAGCCAAAGCAACAGCGCGCGCATGCGATCCCGTAGATGAGATGAATATTAACAGTTATTATTAGGGTTACAATTATATTGGAGTGCTGATTGCTGTGCTATCGTTGTTAACGAAGCTTTCTCTCAAGTCTAAATATGTTAAGGCAGTTTGTTGTGTGCGTATCATGGCCACGCACGCTTATATCGCCTTCTGTTTCTCTACCACGGGTGCGCTTTAAAACCACAGCGCTGCAATTTTGCTTTCCTTTCCTTCCTTCTCCGCCTTTAAACTGGCTCTCTTAACTTCTACGCGCAGAGCCAAAGCAACAGCGCGCGCATTATATTCCATAGATGAGATGAATATTTATAAATATTATTAGGGATATATTTATATTCGAGTCTGATTGCCGTGCTATCGTTGTTAACGAAGCTTTCCCTCAAGTCTAAATATGTTAAGGCAGTTAGTTGTGTGCGTATCATGGCCACGCACGCTTATATCGCCGGCGTTTCTCTACCCCGGGTGCGCTTTAAAACCATGGCGCTGCAATTTTGCTTTCCTTTCCTTCCTTCTTCTCCGCCTTTAAACTGGCTCTCTTAAATATTACACGCAGAATCAAAGCAACAGCGCGCGCATTGGATCCTGTAGATGAGATGAATATTTACAGTTATTATTAGGGTTATAATCATATCCGAGTGCTGATTGCTGTGCTATCTCTGTGCTATTGCCTTCTGTTTCTCTTCCACGGGTGCGCTTTAAAACCACGGCGCTGCAATTTTGCTTCCCCTTCCTTCCTTCTCCGCCTTTAAACTGGCTCTCTTAACTACTACACGTAGAAACAAAGCAACAGCGCGCGCATTAGATGCCATAGATGAGATGAATATTTACAATTATTACTAGGGTGATAATTATATTCGAGTGCTGATTGCCGTGCTATCGTTGTTAAGGAAGCTTTCCCTCAAGTCTAAATATGTTAAGGCAGTTTGTTGTGTGCGTATCATGGCCACGCACGCTTATATCGCGTTCTGTTTCTCTACCACGGGTGCGCTGTAAAACCACGGCGCTGCAATTTTGCTTTCCTTTCCTTCCTTCTCCGCCTTTAAACTGGCTCTCTTAACTACTACACGCAGAATCGAAGCAACAGCGCGCGCGTGCGATCCCATATATATATATATATATATATAAATTATCAGTCATAGGTCTTGTAGTAGAGCCCTCTGGGCCGTTTCCTTTTTTTTCTTCTAAAATAGTCGTATTAGGGTTATTATAATTACACGAAGGTATTTCGCCCTCGTCAGCAGCCGTCCCTGAGATTGTTATTCTGGCGGCTAGCTTCCGACGCTATGCGTGCCGACCTCACACCTGTTTAAGCTGTTACTAGACGCTAGAGTTATACTAGGTCCGCGCAACCTTAAGCGATCGGAAAGCGTGTTTTCGCCTCTTGGCCGGCGGAAAAGGGAGAATTTGTTCCAGCCGCAGATTCCTCGCCGTCTCAGTAAGGTGCCTGTTGGTGGTCTCGCGCGGACGATGCCCTCTCGGTGAGCGCTTATTCCGCCTAATTTTTTAAGAGGTTCAATACTTACAAGCATTTGTCTCACAAACCATATTTCTCCCAAGGGAGTTTACCACGTCTCAATAATTTCTCTCGTCGTATTCGAGTGCTTATTGCCGTGTTATACATTGTTAATGAAGTTTTCCCTCAAGTCTAAATATTTTAAGGCAGTTTGTCGTGTGCGTATCATGGCCACGCACGCTTATATCGCCTTCCGTTTCTCTACCACGGGTGCGCTTTAAAACCACGGCGCTGCAATTTTGCTTTCCTTTCCTTCGTTCTCCGCCTTTAAACTGGCTCTCTTAACTATTACACGCAGAGAAAAAGCAACAGCGCGCGCATGCGATCCCATACATGAGATGAATATTAACAGTTATTATTAGGGTCATAATTATATCCGAGTGCTGATTGCTGTGCTATCGTTTGTTAACGAAGCTTTCTCTCATGTCTAAATATTTTAAGGCAGTTTGTCGTGTGCGTATCATGGCCACGCACGCTTATATCGCCTTCCGTTTCTCTACCACGGGTGCGCTTTAAAACCACGGCGCTGCAATTTTGCTTTCCTTTCCTTCCTTCTTCTCCGCCTTTAAACTGGCTCTCTTAACTACTACACGTAGAATGAAAGCAACAGCGTGCGCATTGGATTCTGTAGATGAGATGAATATTTACAGTTATTATTAGGGTTGTAAATATATCCGAGTGCTGATTGCTGTGCTATGGTTTGTTAACGAAGCTTTCCCTCATGTCTAAATATTTTAAGGCAGTTTGTCCTGTGCGTATCATGGCCACGCACGCTTATATCGCCTTCCGATTCTCTACCATGGGTGCGCTTTAAAACCACGGCGCTGCAATTTTGCTTTCCTTTCCTTCGTTCTTCGCCTTTAAACTGGCTCTCTTAAGTATTACACGCAGAGAAAAAGCAACAGAGCGCGCATTAGATCCCATAGATGAGATGAATATATACAGTTATTATCAGGGATATCATTATATCCGAGTGCTGATTGCTGTGCTATCGTTTGTTAACGAAGCTTTCCCTCATGTCTACAATGTTAAGGCAGTTTGTCGTGTGCGTATCATGGCCACGCACGCTTATATCGCCTTCCGTTTCTCCAGCCCGGGTGCGCTTTAAAAGCACGACGCTGCAATTTCGCTTTCCTTTCCTTCCTTCTTCTCCGCCTTTAAACTGGCTCTCTTAACTACTACACGCAGAATCAAAGCAACAGCGCGCGCATTGGATCCTGTAGATGAGATGAATATTTACAGTTATTATTATAGTTGTAATTATATCCGAGTGCTCATTGCTGTGCTATCGTTTGTTAACGAAGCTTTCCCTCATGTCTAAATATTTTAAGGCAGTTTGTCCTGTGCGTATCATGGTCACGCACGCTTATATCGCCTTTCGTTTCCCTACCACGGGTGCGCTTTAAAACCACAGCGCTGCAATTTTGCTTTCCTTTCCTTCCTTCTTCTCCGCCTTTAAACTGGCCATCTTAACTACTACACGAGGGACAAAGCAACAGCGCGCGCATTAGATGCCATAGATGAGATGAATATTTACAATTATTATTAGGGTTATAATTATATTCGAGTGCTGATTGCCGTGCTATCGTTGTTAACGAAGCTTTCCCTCAAGTCTAAATATGTTAAGGCAGTTTGTTGTGTGCGTATCATGGCCACGCAAGCTTATATCGCCTTCTGTTTCTCTACCACGGGTGCGCTTTAAAACCACGGCGCTGCAATTTTGCTTTCCTTTCCTTCCTTCTCCGCCTTTAATCTGGCTCTCTTAACTACTACACCAGATACAAAGCAGCAGCGCGGGCATTGGATCCTGTAGATGAAATGAATATTTACAGTTATTATTGGGGTTATAATTATATCCGAGTGCTGATTGCTGTGCTATCGTTTGTTAACGAAGCTTTCTCTCATGTCTAAATATTTTAAGGCAGTTTGTCCTGTGCGTATCATGGCCACGCACGCTTATATCGCCTTCCGTTTCTCTACCACGGGTGCGCTTTAAAACCACGGCGCTGCAATTTTGCTTTCCTTTCCTTCGTTCTTCGCCTTTAAACTGGTTCTCGTAACTATTACACGAAGAGCCAAAGCAACAGCGCGCGCATGCGATCCCATACATGAGATGAATATTAACAGTTATTATTAGGGTTATAATTATATCCGAGTGCTGATTGCTGTGCTATCGTTTGTTAACGAAGCTTTCTCTCATGTCTAAATATTTTAAGGCAGTTTGTCGTGTGCGTATCATGGCCACGCACGCTTATATCGCCTTCCGTTTCTCTACCACGGGTGCGCTTTAAAACCACGGCGCTGCAATTTTGCTTTCCTTTCCTTCCTTCTTCTCCGCCTTTAAACTGGCTCTCTTAACTACTACACGCAGAATGAAAGCAACAGCGTGCGCATTGGATTCTGTAGATGAGATGAATATTTACAGTTATTATTAGGGTTGTAAATATATCCGAGTGCTAATTGCTGTGCTATGGTTTGTTAACGAAGCTTTCCCTCATGTCTAAATATTTTAAGGCAGTTTGTCCTGTGCGTATCATGGCCACGCACGCTTATATCGCCTTCCGATTCTCTACCATGGGTGCGCTTTAAAACCACGGCGCTGCAATTTTGCTTTCCTTTCCTTCGTTCTTCGCCTTTAAACTGGCTCTCTTAAGTATTACACGCAGAGAAAAAGCAACAGAGCGCGCATTAGATCCCATAGATGAGATGAATATATACAGTTATTATCAGGGATATCATTATATCCGAGTGCTGATTGCTGTGCTATCGTTTGTTAACGAAGCTTTCCCTCATGTCTACAATGTTAAGGCAGTTTGTCGTGTGCGTATCATGGCCACGCACGCTTATATCGCCTTCCGTTTCTCCAGCCCGGGTGCGCTTTAAAAGCACGGCGCTGCAATTTCGCTTTCCTTTCCTTCTTTCTTCTCCGCCTTTAAACTGGTTCTCTTAACTATTACACGAAGAGCCAAAGCAACAGCGCGCGAATGCGATCCCATAGATGAGGTGAATATTAAGAGGTATTATTAGGGTTATCATTATATCCGAGTGCTGATTGCTGTGCTATCGTTTGTTAACGAAGCTTTCCCTCATGTCTACAATGTTAAGGCAGTTTGTCGTGTGCGTATCATGGCCACGCACGCTTATATCGCCTTCCGTTTCTCCACCCCGGGTGCGCTTTAAAAGCACGGCGCTGCAATTTCGCTTTCCTTTCCTTCCTTCTTCTCCGCCTTTAAACTGGCTCTCTCAACTACTACACGCAGAATCAAAGCAACAGCGCGCGCATTGGATCCTGTAGATGAGATGAATATTTACAGTTATTATTATAGTTGTAATTATATCCGAGTGCTCATTGCTGTGCTATCGTTTGTTAACGAAGCTTTCCCTCATGTCTAAATATTTTAAGGCAGTTTGTCCTGTGCGTATCATGGTCACGCACGCTTATATCGCCTTTCGTTTCCCTACCACGGGTGCGCTTTAAAACCACAGCGCTGCAATTTTGCTTTCCTTTCCTTCCTTCTTCTCCGCCTTTAAACTGGCCATCTTAACTACTACACGAGGGACAAAGCAACAGCGCGCGCATTAGATGCCATAGATGAGATGAATATTTACAATTATTATTAGGGTTATAATTATATTCGAGTGCTGATTGCCGTGCTATCGTTGTTAACGAAGCTTTCCCTCAAGTCTAAATATGTTAAGGCAGTTTGTTGTGTGCGTATCATGGCCACGCAAGCTTATATCGCCTTCTGTTTCTCTACCACGCGTGCGCTTTAAAACCACGGCGCTGCAATTTTGCTTTCCTTTCCTTCCTTCTCCGCCTTTAAACTGGCTCTCTTAACTACTACACGAAGAAACAAAGCAACAGCGTGCGCATTGGATCCTGTAGATGAGATGAATATTTACAGTTACTATTAGGGTTATAATTATATCCGAATGCTGATTGCTGTGCTATCGTTGGTTAACGAAGCTTTTCCTCATGTCTAAATATTTTAAGGCAGTTTGTCGTGTGCTTATCATGGCCACGCACGCTTATATCGCCTTTCGTTTCTCTACCACTGGTGCGCTTTAAAACCACGGCGCTGCAATTTTGCTTTCGTTTCCTTCCTTCTTATCCGCCTTTAAACTGGCCCTCTTAACTACTACACGCAAAGACAAAGCAACAGCGCGCGCATGAGATCCTATAGATGACATGAATATTTCCAATTATTATTAGGGTTTTAATTATATTGGAGTGCTGATTGCTGTGCTATCGTTGTTAACGAAGCTTTCCCTCAAGTCTAAATATGTTAACGCAGTTTGTTGTGTGCGTAGCATGGCCACGCACGCTTATGTCGCCTTCGGCTTCTCTACCACGGGTGCGCTTTAAAACCACGGCGCTACAATATTGCTTTCCTTTCCTTCCTTCTCCGCCTTTAATCTGGCTCTCTTAACTACTACACCAGATACAAAGCAGCAGCGCGCGCATTGGATCCTGTAGATGAAATGAATATTTACAGTTATTATTGGGGTTATAATTATATCCGAGTGCTGATTGCTGTGCTATCGTTTGTTGACGAAGCTTTCCCTCATGTCTAAATATTTTAAGGCAGTTTGTCGTGTGCGTATCATGGCCACGCACGCTTATATCGCGTTTCGTTTCTCTACCACGGGTGCGCTTTAAAACCACGGCACTGCAATTTTGCTTTCCTTTCCTTCCTTCTTCTCCGCCTTTAAACTGGCCCTCTTAACTACTACACGCATAGCCAAAGCAACAGCGCGCGCATTATATTCCATAGATGAGATGAATATTTACAATGATTATTAGGGTTATAAATATATTCGAGTCTGATTGCCGTGCTATCGTTGTTAACGAAGCTTTCCCTCAAGTCTAAATATGTTAAGGCAGTTTGTTGTGTGCGTATCATGGCCACGCACGCTTATATCGCCTGCGTTTCTCTACCCCGGGTGCGCTTTAAAACCACGGCGCTGCAATTTTGCTTTCCTTTCCTTCCTTCTTCTCCGCCTTTAAACTGGCTCTCTTAAATACTACACGCAGAAAAAAAGCAACAGCGCGCGCATTGGATCCTGTAGATGAGATGAATATTTGCAATTATTACTAGGGTTATAATTATATTCGAGTGCTGATTGCCGTGCTATCGTTGTTAAGGAAGCTTTCGCTCAAGTCTAAATATGTTAAGGCAATTTGTTGTGTGCCTATCATGGCCACGCACGCTTATATCGCCTTCTGTTTCTCTACCACGGGTGCGCTTTAAAACCACGGCGCTGCAATTTTGCTGTCCTTTCCTTCCTGCTTCTCCACCTTTAAACTGGCTCTCTTAACTACTGCACGCAGAGACAAAGCAACAGCGCGCGCATGCTATCCCATAGATGAGATGAATATATATATATATATATATGTATGAATTATCAGTCATAGGTCTTGTAGTATAGCCCTCTGGGCCGTTTCCTTTTTTTTCTTCTAAAATAGTCCTATTAGGGTTATTATAATTACACGAAGGTATTTCGCCCTCGTCAGCAGAAGTCCCTGAGATAGTTATTCTGGCGGCTAGCTTCCGACGCAATGCGTGCCGACCTCGCACCTGTTTAAGCTGTTCCTAGACGCTAGAGTTATACTAGGTCCGCGCAACCTTGAGCGATCGGAAAGCGTGTTTTCCCCTCTTGGCCGGCGGAGAAGGGAGGATTTGTTCCGGCCGCAGATTCCTCGCCGTCTCAGTAAGGTGCCTGGTGGTGGTCTCGCGCGGACGATGCCCTCTCGTTGAGCGCTTATTCCCCCTAATCTTTTAAGAGGTTCAATACTTACAAGCATTTGTCTCGCAAACCATATTTATTTCAAGGGAGTTTACCACGTCTCAATAATTTCTCTCGTCGTATTCGAGTGCTTATTGCCGTGTTATACATTGTTAATGAAGTTTTCCCTCAAGTCTAAATATTTTAAGGCAGTTTGTCGTGTGCGTATCATGGCCACGCACGCTTATATCGCCTTCCGTTTCTCTGCCATGGTTGCGCTTTAAAACCATGGCGCTGGAATTTTGCTTCAGAGACTTTCCTTTCCTTCCTTCTTCTCCGCCTTTAAACTGGCCCTCTTAACTACTACAAGCATAGACAAAGCAAGAGCGCGTGCATGAGATCCCATAGATGAGATGAATATTTACAAATATTATTAGGGTTATAATTATATTCGAGTGCTGATTGCCGTGCTATCGTTGTTAACGAAGCTTTCCCTCAAGTCTAAATATGATAAGGCAGTTTGTTGTGTGCGTATCATGGCCACGCACGGTTATATCGCCTGCCGTTTCTCTACCACGGGTGCGCTTTAAAACCACGGCACTGCAATTTTGCTTTCCTTTCCTTCCTTCTTCTCCGCCTTTAAACTGGCTCTCTTCACTACTACACGAAAAGCCAAAGCAACAGCGCGCGCATGCGATCCCATAGATGAGATGAATATATATATATATATATATATATATATATATATATATATATACATAAATATATATATATATATATATATATATATAGAAAATTATCAGTCATAGCTCTTGTAGTATAGCCCTCTGGGCCGTTTCCTTTTTTTTTTCTTCGAAAATAGTCCTATTAGGGTTATTATATTTACACGAAGGTATATAGCCCTCGTCAGCAGCAGTCCCAGAGATAGTTATTCTGGCGGTTAGCTTCCGACGCTATGCGTGCCGCCCTCGCACCTTTTTAAGCTTTTCCTAGACGCTAGAGTTATACTAGGTCCGCGCAACCTTGAGCAATCGGAAAGCGTGTTTTCCCCTCTTGGCCGGCGGAGAAGGGAGGCTTCGTTCCGGCCGCAGATTCGTCGCCGTCTCAGTAAGGTGCCTAGTGGTGGTCTCGCGCGGACGAAGGCCTCTCGGTGAGCGCTTATTCCCCCTAATCTTTTAAGTGGTTCAATACTTAAAAGCATTTGTCTCGCAAACCATATTTATTTCAAGGGAGTTTTCCATGTCTCAATAATTCCTCTCGTCGTATTCGAGTGGTGATTGCCGTGTTATAGTTTGTTAACGAAGTTTTCCCTCAAGTCTAAATATTTTAAGGCAGCTTTCCTAGTCTCTAAAGCAGCTCAAGTTCGCTCTTCTCTTCGTGCGGCCATTTTTCCAAGAAAGTATGCCTTCCAACCACTACTAAAAAGCTACTACCGCGGAACACATCAGTCCCTTTGCACGTAAGTATGAGGCTTGGAGCAGCAGCTATGGCGCTTGAAAGTAACCTGGGGCCTGACGAACCAACCGACTATCTTTCCAGGCAACATCCAAGGGTCACGAGTTCAAATCACCCCTTATGTTCCTTTTTCCCCCAAATTTCTTTTCTTTTTTTAATGTTTTTTTTTCATTATTTTATCACTGTACGGGAACCCTCCTTCAAAATATATATATATATATATATATATGGTCAATTATATATGGCCACACATGTGCAGGTCATAAATACGAGGTTCTCTAGCCGAGTGCCATCCGTGCGGTATAACCGAGCTCAGATTGGTCCACCTTGACTGATCAAATAGGGCACCACTGTAGGTGAAATGAGGCGCACAACTCCTGCGGGACCCGCCGTGGTTGCTCAGTGGCTATGGTGTTAGACTGCTGAGTACGAGGTCGCGGGATCGAATCCCGGCCACGGCTGCCGCATTTCGATGGGGGCGAAATGCGAAAACACCCGTGTACTTAGAATTAGGTGCACGTTAAAGAACCCCAGTGGTCGAAATTTCCGGAGTCCTCCACTACGGCGTGGCTCATAATCAGAAAGTGGTTTTGTCAAGTAAAACCCCATAATTTAATTTTTAATTTACCTCTTGCGGGGACGGTAGAGTATCCGCCTCCCGTGCAAGAGGACCGTGGTTCAAATCCCGCTGCCGCGAAATTCTCCACCGGGAAATCGTGCGTTGAGAAAATTGCGCAAACAGGCCTGGAGTGCGGCCTGATCCCGGTGACCAGAACCGGTAACGGACTCTCTCACCAGAGCAGGATTGGCCACCCTGGTGCAGTACTTGGCCACAACCTCCTATATGAATACTACAATCAAACCCCGGCCCTCAGTCCCCAGCGGCCGCGAAGCAACTGACCACGGCGGCGGTCAGATCTGTGACGCTGCAGAGGGTGCTAAGAATACCTGGCTCCGGGCAGGCCGCCATTGGAATCTGAACCTGGCAACGTTTAACGTTAGAACTTATCTAGTGAGGCGAGTCTAGCAGTGTTATTGGAGGAATTAGAGGGTAGTAAGTGGGATATAATAGGGCTCAGTGAGGTTAGGAGGACAAAAGAAGCATATACAGTGCTAAAAAGCGGGCACGTACTGTGCTACCGGGGCTTAGCGGAGAGACGAGAACTGGGAGTCGGATTCCTGATTAATAAGGAAATAGCTGGTAACATACAGGAATTCTATAGCATTAACGAGAGGGTGGCAGGTCTTGTTGTGAAACTTAATAAGAGTTACAAATTGAAGGTGGTACAAGTCTATGCCCCTACATGCAGTCATGAGAACCAGGAAGTCGAAAGCTTTAATGAAGACGTGGAATCGGCGATGGGTAAAGTCAAAACAAAATACACTATACAGATGGGCGACTTCCATGCCAGGGTAGGCAAGAAGCAGGCCGGAGACAAGTCAGTGGGGAAATATGGCATAGGCTCTAGGAATAGCAGAGGAGAGTTATTAGTAGAGTTTGCAGAGCAGAATAACATGCAGATAATGAATACCTTTTTCCGCAAATGGGTTAGCCGAAAGTGGACGTGGAGGAGCCCGAATGGTGAGACTAGAAATGAGATCGACTTCATATTCTGTGCGAACCCTGGCATCATACAAGATGTAGACGTGCTCGGCAAGGTACGCTGCAGTGACCACAGGATGGTAAGAACTCTTGATAGCCTAGACTTGAGGAGGGAACGGAAGAAACTGGTACCCAAGAAGCCAATCAATGAATTAGCGGTAAGAGGGAAACTAGAGGAATTCCGGATCAAGCTACAGAACAGGTATTTGGCTTTAACTCAGGAAGAGGACCTTAGTGTTGAAGCAATGAACGACAATTTCATGGGCATCATTAAGGAGTGCGCAATAGAAGTCGGTGGCAACGCCGTTAGACAGGAAACCAGTAAGCTATGGCAGGAGACGAAAGATCTGATCAAGAAACGCCAATGTGTGAAAGCCTCTAACCCTACAGCTAGAATAGAACTGCCAGAACTTTCTAAGCTAATCAACAAGCGTAAGACTGCGGACATCAGGAACTATAATATGGATAGAATTGAACAGGCTCTCAATAACGGAGGAAGCCTAAAAACAGTGAAGAAGAAACTAGGAATAGGCAAGAATCAGATGTGTGCGTTAAGAGACAAAGCTGGCAATATCGTTACTAATATGGATGAGATAGTTCAAGTGGCTGAGGAGTTCTATAGAGATTTATACAGTACCAGTGGCACCCATGACGATAGTGGAAGAGAGAATAGCCTAGAGGAATTCGAAATCTCACAGGTAACGCCAGAAGAAGTAAAGAAAGCTTTAGGAGCCATGCCAAGGGGGAAGGCAGCTGGGGAGGATCAGGTAACAGCAGATTTGTTGAAGGATGGTGGTCAGATTGTTCTAGAGAAACTGGCCACCCTGTATACGCAATGCCTCATAACCTCGAGCGTACCGGAATCTTGGAAGAACGCTAAAATAATCCTAATCCATAAGAAAGGGGACGACAATGACTTGAAAAATTATGGACCGATCAGCGTACTGTCCGTTGCCTACAAAGTATTTACTAAGGTAATCGCAAATAGAATCAGGAACACCTTAGACTTCTGTCAACCAAAGGACCAGGCAGGATTCCGCAAAGGCTACTCAACAATAGACCATATTCACACTATCAATCAAGTGATAGAGAAATGTGCAGAATCTAACCAACCCTTATATATAGCTTTCATTGATTACGAGAAAGCGTCTGATCCAGTCGAAACCTCAGCAGTCATGGAGGCATTACGGAATGAGGGTGTAGATGAGCCATATGTAAAAATACTGGAAGATATCTATAGCGGCTCCACAGCCACCGTAGTCCTCCACAAAGAAAGCAACAAAATCCCAATAAAGAAAGGCGTCTGACAGGGAGATACGATCTCTCCAATGCTATTCACAGCATGTTTACAGGAGGTATTCAGAGACCTGGAGTGGGAAAAATTGGGGATAAAAGTTGATGGAGAATACCTTAGCAACTTGCGATTCGCTGATGATATTGCCTTGCTTAGTAACTCAGGAGACCAATTGCAATGCATGCTCACTGACCTGGAGAGGCGAAGCAGAAGGGTGGGTCTGAAAATTAATCTGCAGAAAACTAAAGTAATGTTTAACAGTCTCGGAAGAGAACAGCAGTTTACGATAGGTAGCGAGGCACTGGAAGTGGTAAGGGAATACATCTACTTAGGGCAGGTAGTGACCACGGATCCGGATCATGAGACTTAAATAACCAGAAGAATAAGAATGGGCTGGGTTGCGCTGGGGTGAATGGGCTGGGAGGCATTATCAAATCATGAACAGCAGGTTGCCACTATCCCTCAAAAGGAAAGTGTATAACAGCTGCGTGTTACCAGTACTCACATATGGGGCAGAAACCTGGAGGCTTACGAAAAGGGTTCTGCTGAAATTGAGGACGACGCAACGAGCTATGGAAAGAAGAATGATGGGTGTAACGTTAAGGGATAAGAAAAGAGCGGATTGGGTGAGGCAACAAACGCGGGTAAATGACATCTTAGTTGAAATCAAGAAAAAGAAATGGACATGGGTACGGACATGTAATCAGGAGGGATGATAACCGATGGTCATTAAAGGTTACGGACTGGATTCCAAGGGAAGGGAAGCGTAGCAGGGGGCGGCAGAAAGTTATGTGGGCGGATGACATTAAGACGTTTGCAGGGACAACATGGCCACAATTAGTACATGACCGGGGTAGTTGGAGAAGTATGGGAGAGGCCTTTGCCCTGCAGTGGGCGTAACTAGGCTGCTGCTGCTGATGATGATATTTCTTCATACTCTCAACCCTCTGCTGAGGGTTCTTACAGGTAGGGTTTAAATACAGGCAGACCATATATACAGGTGCATCAAGCGGCAGCGGAATCACAAAAATACATGTTTAACAATTTTTCAAATTCACAAACATCACTGGCATCTGCCAGAAAGCTTGGTATCGCGTTCCAGAGTTCAATCACGGCAGGAAAAAACAGAAAAGCGGAACACATCACTGTGAGCAAAGTATGGGCGTAAAACATATTAATGATTAACACGACTGCTTCGTTTTCCTGGAAGCTGCACATATTCATCTTTGCTGATTTTTAAATGTCCACGTAGTATTCTAAAAAACACTTTCAGACGACTTTTTTGCCTTCGTACTTCTAGTGTTTTCAGTTCACAAGACTGCAACATCAGTGTAACGGAACCTAAACGGCGGTACTTGAAGCATATGAAGCGCGCGGCACGACGTTGAACTTTTTCTAACTTTGTAGTGATTCCTTTCTGATGAGGGCTCCGGATGACTGAGGCATATTCAAATAAAGGTGTAACAAAAGCTTTATAAGCTATCAGCTTTACGTCTCGCGAAGCCTGACCTGGTTTTTGCCTTAAGAAACCTAATCTCTGATTCGCCTTCGAGCACACATTTTCTATGTGCGTATGCCATGTCAGATTATGCGTAACTGTAACACCTAAATATTTAAACTGGTTAGCATGAACTAACAAATTACCATCCATGTAACAGTTAAAAGGAAGAACGTTTACTTTCTTAGTCATATGTGTGTATGTTGATTTAATGTAGTTTATATGCATACTCCATAATTTACACCATCGGCTGAAATTTTCTGAAAAACGACTAATTCTGAGTTGATCCTGAGCATTGGCTACGGTAGGATAAATTAGGCAATCATCTGCAAAAAGCTTCATTTGTACCGGTTCTTCAACAACAGAACAGATATCGTTTATATATCTAAGAAATAACAGTGGGCCCAAGACTGACCCCTGAGGAACACCTGAAAGCACTTGGAGTGGACTCGACCGGCTGCCATCTAAACTTATAGTCTGTTTACGATCACTTAGATATTCTTTTATCCATAGCCCTAATCTTTCATCGATAGCTATTTCTGTCAGTTTAAAGATCAGCTTATTATGCGGAACCTTATCGAAAGCTTTCGCAAAATCTATACAAATGACGTCAATGTGGTGCTTCTCATCCAAGGTGGCAACGAGATCATGAACAACTTCAATTAATTGTGTAATGGTAGATAGTCCAGTACAGAAGCCATGCTGGTATGAGTAAAGTAAACTATTCACTTCTAGAAATTGTGAAATATGTTTTCCAATGATGGGTTCCAGAAATTTACAACTTATACATGTGAGTGAAATAGGACGGTAATTATTTACAAGTGTGCGATCACCGCCTTTGTGCACTGGTTAAAACTACGGCCCTGCGCCAGCCTGGGGGTAGAGAATGCGTATGTAATGATTTCTCGAAAATTATCGTTAAGTAGTATGACATCCATTCAGCATAGCTTTTCAGAAATTCAGGGGCAAATTCTGTCAGGTCCACTAGATTTTTTTCCATCTAAACTCAGCAGCAATTGGAACACCCCTTCTTGTTTGATTTCCAGATTTTCCATTGGGTAATGTGTAATATATGGTGAATGCTCGTCTGTATTCATGTTTGTATTATTAGTAGACACAGATTGAAAGAAGTGGTTAAAATGTTCGGCAATGGCCGCAGACTTTGTTAACTTTATGTTGTCCTTTACTATATCTTCAATTTTATCTTTCCTACTGCTGAGATATCTCCAGAATTTTTGCGGAGAACTTTTTAGGAACCCTGTCTGTTTGTTCAAAGAATTGCGTTTTGGATAGTGCCAGTGTATGCCTCAACTCTGCGCGAAGTCTCGGTATTTCGTCCGAACCCTTTTTCATTTTACGCAGTCGCTTTAGCTTTCTTTTCATGTGAATGATGCCGCGGTTAATCCAAGGTCAGCATTGTTTGGACTTCTTTTTTCGAGTTGGCAGAAATCGGAACACAAAATGGTTTACTATATCCTTAAATTCAGTCCGTAGCTCATCTACAGTTTTTCCTTTGCATGGTGCTCAAATTAGCCAAACGAGAATTCCAAAAAATCTAATATTGAATTGTCATCAGGTAGTTTGTAGTTCTTTACTGTAATTACAGGGGAGCATTTCATACGGGACATACTGCTTGTAGCCACATTCACTACAATCATTCTGTGATCGGAAATACCGTCTTCAATTGTCAACAAATGATGTTCTATATTATTGAATAGGAACACTAGGTCCAACAATGACCGCGACCTAGAAGTTATTCTTGTGTCCTCTTGAACGATTTGATTTAGAATAAAAGAAAACATTATATCTAGTAGTTTATCAGCGCTGCGTGCTTCAGCGCCGCTGCAGAGTAGGTCTTGCCAGTTAAGGTGCGGTATATTGAATCTCCGGCCCTAATTAACCGCGTCTTCCTATGTACATTGTTGCACAAGAATGTGTTCAATCGGTTTAGAAAGTCAAGCGAAGTCGAAGGTGGCCAATATATTGCACCGACGAGATAAACGACACTTTGAAAGGAAATTCTGCACCAAACTGTTTCAGGGATGTCACTATCAATTAGAGCCGCGTCGACAGGATTCTTTATTATGATACACACCCCTCCTCCACGTGAATCGCGGTCTTTCCTAAGCATTTTGTATCAAGGGGGAATAATTGCTTCATCTTGTATCCCACAGTGCGGCCAAGTTTCCGTTATCAAAACCATGTAAGGGCTCTGTGAAAGCAGCAGAAATTCTAGGTCAGTTGTTTTGTTAACTATGCTGCGTGCATTTAAAACAATAAAACGTAGCTATGACGTAGGTGACGAGCCGGGCGACACCATCGAACTTGTTGAATCGTCTGGGTCAGGCGGGCAGCCTGCCACTTCAAACTTTTCTTGCTTTTCTTCACCGAATCTACTTTCTTTATATCCATATGGTATGCGCTTATCGTTAGTGAGGTCCCAAGGGCACATTTTGTCTTTTATTTTATGTTTATCGTAGATAAGCTTGACTTTCGTGCCTTTTGACCGATCCGATGCTGCACTTTCCCAAAGCTTTCTTCTTATTTCCGCTGTTTCTTTAGCATAGTCTTGGCTAACCCGAACATTAGTGCCCTTCAGTTTAAGACAGTTCTTTAAAACACTGTTCTTTTCCCTGGAATCAAGGAACTTCATAATAATTGGTCTTGGTTTATCCGGTTTCGCTTTTCCAATACGGTGAATTCTTTCTACTGTCCTGACGGGGACCCCCAAAGTATTGTCAAAAATACCGTCTAGGACCTGTTCTGAGTTTGGTTTCTGTTTCTGCAGCGCTTTCATTGATTCCAAATACTAGGATATTGTTGCGCCTACTTCTGTTTTCGTAGTCAATTAACTTCAATGCTTGCTGTTGGACAACCGATTCCAATCTAATAATTCTGTTGCTCATTTCCTCGAACATTGTCAAAATTTCTTGTAACTTATCAGTTTTAGCATTAACTGCAGCAATTTCCTCTCTTATGCGGTCCATCTTGCGGTCGCTTCCTTCCAGTCTATCGATAATGACCTGCAACATTTCATTAGCCTTGGGCCCAGGGTTCTCTTCTATGTCACCTGACACAAGCAATAACATGAGCATCGACCAGCAATCAGACAAAATAGCAAAACACTTTTGAGGGCACGACAGGACCAACAGAAACCTAACGTCGCTACGATAAGCGGGCAAATTGCCCAGCTGACTGACCTGCACAAGCAGTAATGGCGATTAAGGCATGTTGTCCGCTGGTAAGCTGCCGTGCCCGCTGAGGAAATCGATGCCGGGCTGGGCCTTTTATAGGTTGTCCAGCGATGTGGTCACTCCTTTAGGGTGGGCGTTAACAAGTAGACGGTCCGCAGTGTCATTGCCACGTTGCGGCACATCGAAGAATCCTGGTTCAGTCCTGTTGTTCGCTGTGGACACTACGGCGAAAAACCACGGCAATACCTGCAGAAGCAGTAATGGCGATTTCGACATGTTGAACGCTGGTAAGCTGCCGTGCCCTCTCTCTCTCTCTCTCTCTCTCTCTCTCTCTCTCTCTCTCTCTCTCTCTCTATATATATATATATATATATATATATATATATATATATATATATATATATATTACATTGGTTAATTCTTTTTAGTTTTTGGTTGGCGTTCGTTTTGCCCTTGATTCTGAAGATAAGTTTGTTTGCTTTCTTTATCCGATGGTAACGATCACAGAACTCCAAGTAGCGAGTGCAACTGGCAGTGCTATTGCAAAAGTTATGGACGCTAATTTGTCATCCTGGCCTCATAAAAAAGATCTAGAATCGGAGATAATGTCATGTTTTCATCTACATGTAAAACTGTCAATTGTGCACGACTTACTTTACCGTGGTGACCGGATAGTGGTTTGAGGTATCCATACTCTTCGTTTGATGGAAGTTCCACACAAATCCCATCGGATATAAGTCTTACGAAAAGTCAACCACGAGAGTTCTACAGTAGGCCTCGATTGGTCGAGCACGCTGAACTGGCTAAAACCTGTGTTGTTTGTCACACCTGTGATAAGTCAGCGGGCGAGCTGCCGCACCGATGCAGCCAGTAGCTCCCCCTAGCAAACCTTGGGCGAAGATTGGTATTGATATTATTGGACCCTTTGAACAAGCTCCCATCGATTGTCATTCTGCAGTAACACATCATCACAGCAAATGGCCGGAAGTTAAATTTTCAACAGGAGTTTCTACAATGACGGTCAAGAATTTTCTGCTACAAGTGTTTACTCGTGAAGGCTACCCCACTCAAATAGTTTCCGACCATGGACTACGGTTCAGCTCGGCTGAGTTTAAGACTTCCTTTAGGAACGTGGTATACACCATTGTTTCTCGTCCGTCTACCACCCCCAAGCCTTGTAGAAAGGTTGAACAGAGTTCTGAAATGCGTTGTCCAGATGGCAGTGTATGAGAGGCGTGATATTCGTGTCGCCATCATAGATTACTAGGGCGTCTGCCGATTCACACCTCAGGCCACAACGGGAGTTTCACCCGCCGTTTTGTTGCATGGATGACTGCCACGAAGGCGAATAAACATCGTTCACCTGCCGGATAACTCTTTTTATGAAAATCCAGCACAGCCAATGAACATGCTGCGTCAGCGGGTCAGACCATAACAAGCTTCTTCAAAGGTTTACACAAATGGACATCGCGGAGCTGAAGCGAGACAATGGGCCATTGGCGACCACGTCCGCATAAGGAAGCCATAGTTCGCCGCAACATTTCGTCGCACTTTTCAGACCCCAACAGGATTATCGAGGAACAAGGACCGGCTTCTTTTCTTTTGGAAGACGGTCGAGTATGGAATGATTCCAGGTTTCAAGCAATCCACCCAGAAGCTGTGAAGAAGTTCATTCTTAGATTAGACTCTACCGCTGCCCGACCTGTCTCTTCCAGTTAGCGCGTTGCCTTCGGCTGAGCAGCCTCCTAACTGTCCATCTACGTCACGAGAAGAGATCACACCAGCGCACAACAGTGAATCAAATCGAGAGGCGTCTTCACTGCAGAAAAAACAGACCGGCCCATCACAAAGGAGCAGTAAGAAAACTCCCTCAAAAGTGACGGGCTACGCCCTGCGTAAGAAATAGGCTTTTTTTCTTATCAGCTGAGCATATGTCGTATATGGAAGAAGAAGACGGAAGTCGCGTAGAAACAATAAAAAAGGAAGATAATGGCCATGCATCGATTTTTTGCTACCTTCTAAATACAACAGCCGCCTCTGCCTGTAAGTAGTCAGTGTTGTTGATTAGTTGAATTGATATAGAAAAGATGATCCCAGTGTGCTGGTACAACTAACCATGCAAATCTATTGTAAATCGCTATGTGACGGCCTGAGAAAGCAGTTTGATGAATTACGATGAATTTGTTGTTTTATGGCGCAAGGGCCAATTATGGCCAAAGAGCGCCAGGTCAGTGTTGATGAGTTTGCAGTGGGTAGATGAGTTCCGTGAGTTATTGTGACGTAGCTGTAAAGGGGCCTAAAAGCGATCTCTGTAATGTGCATAAAATCTATATGTAATAAAATTATGGCAATGACTAGTGAGTACTACTAAGAACACTAGAGATACATTGTGATAGATTGATCATATTTTAAAATACATGTAGCCAACGTTTGCAAGACGCACTACTGCCTTAGAGAGTCCTTGAAACGGAAGGGCCTGAAGGCATGTGCTGTACAAAAATAAATTATCGCAGCGGCATCCTCTGGAGAGAAGATGTGCTACAAATTCGTAGGGCTAACAACATGTAAGACAACATCGTTTAAGAAGCTTAGGACTGCTCTGGTGTCAAACAACGGTTCTGTACCAAGAAACATTACAGGATGAAAGGGGATGTGCTGCCGGTATGCTAGCGGAAAGTGTATTTTTCTCTCTGTTTCAGCTTCCCGACATTCCAGGAGGGCGTGGAGCCTTTCACCGCATCTACCGCAGGATGGTGGCTCATTTCCAGTTAGCAGGAAACTGTGTGTGGCATATGTGTGTCCTATTCTAAGACGACAGAATAGGACTTCTGTTCGTCGTGTTTTTGTTGCGGGGGGCCAATAACCCAGTTTAGGCTTAATCAAGTGAAGCTTATTATTTGTTTCAGCATCCCATAAGCGCTGCCAGTGGTTTCTGAGTTTCTTTCGGATGAAAGGCTTTAGATCTAAGGCAGGTAATGCAGTGGTAGAATGTATATCTTGTGAAGCTATTGATGTGGCAATTTGGTCAGCCAGCTTATTACCCTCAATGCCCCTGTGTCCAGGTACCCAGCATACCATGTCTTGCTGCTGAGACATGTACGATGTGCAAATAACGGAATAAAGCTCAGTAAGTACAGGGTTTCGATGATTGTGGAGGAACATTAGGGCTTTTACGACGCTTAGAGAGTCGGTGTTTATGATGGCTTTGTGAAACTTTTTCTTGATTTCTTTAACAGCAGATAGAATTGCATAAGCTTCCGCGGTGAACATGCTTGTTTCCGGATGCAGTCCATCGGACTCAGAGAAGGATGGTCTGATTGCAGCACAAAACACTCCGGCATGTGACTTAGAAGCGCCAGTGTAAAACTCTATGCACGAGTCATTCGATTGAAGTTCCAAGAAGTGCATTCGAATATGTGCCTGTGGGGCGTGTTTCGTCACCTCTACGAATGATGTATCGCATTCTATGGGCTTCCACTGCCATGGCGGCAATGTTTTAGCTAGGACAATTAGGTTTTGCTGAAGAACTGGAACTTGCATTTCCTCAGCAAGATTTCTAATGCGCAGAGAGAATGGTTCTCTTGCTGCAGGTCGATTATTAAAGAGCTGTGCAGATGCCACGTCGTTTATGCTTACATAAGAGGGATGGTCGCGGTTTGCGTTCACTTTTAGAAAGTACATGAAACTAGAGTATGACCTCTGAAGATGAAGCGACCACTCATTAGGTTCAACGTAGAGACTCTCTACAGGACTTGTCCTGAAGGCGCCGGTCGCCAAGCGGATACCTAAGTGGTGAACAGGGTCAAGCATCTTCAACGCGCTTGGACTGGCAGATTGATATACTATTGCCCCATAGTCTAAGCGCGTGCGTATAAGACTTTTGTAAACGTTCATCAGACATTTCCTGTCGCTGCCCCATGTTTTATGTGATAAAAGTTTAAGAAGGTTAATTGTTTTTAGACATTTCTCTATTAGGTGATTTAACTGTGGAATGAAGGTCAGTTTTGAATCTAATATGATTCCGAAAAAATTGTGTTGTGTGACAACTGGTATGTGCTGTCCATGTAGTTCTAGGCTGGGCTCTGCATATAAGCCTCTTTTTTCGCGTGAACAGCACACATGAGCTTTTAACAGGATAAAGTTTAAAGCCATTCTCCTCTGCCCATTTAAACACATGGTTCAAGCAAAGCTGGACATGTCGCTCTCATATAGAAAGGTTGCATGACTTGAAACCCAATTGCACGTCATCTACGTACACCGAATAAAACATACTCTGCGGTATATATAAGCGTAAGGAATTCATTTTGATTATAAAAAGGGTACAGCTTAATACCCCTCCTTGCGGCACCCCGGTTTCTTGTGTAAATGCCTTGGATTGAGCATTGCCCAGCCTAACTCGAAATGTACGGTTTGGTAGGTAACTTTCAATTACATTAAGCATATTCCCTTGAATACCCATTTCTGAGAGGTCTCGCAATATCCCATATCTCCAAGTCGTGTCATATGCCTTTTCCATGTCTAGAAAAACAGAAAGAAAGAACTGCTTATGGATAAAGCCGTCGCGAATGTCTGCCTCAATGCGCACGTGCTGGTCAGTAGTCGACCTACCCTCTCTGAAGCCGGACTGATAAGGGTCGAGCATTTTATTCGATTCAAGGAAATGTAAAAGACGACGATTTATCATTTTCTCGAACAGTTTGCATAAGCAACTTGTCAGTGCTATTGTACGGTAACTTGAAACGTCGGATGGGTCCTTGCCTTGTTTCAAGACCGGCACTACTAAAGCTTCTTTCCATGAGGATGGGAGGTATCCAGCAGCCCAAACAGAGTTAAAAAGTGCCAGAAGTGTCATGTGTGTATCAGTGTGTAGGTTTTTAATCATGTCATACATGATTTTGTCAACTCCAGGTGCAGAACTCATGCACGAGCTCAACGCAGATCTAAGCTCGGCAGTATTAAAAGGACAGTTGTACGGTAGATTTCGTCTGCATTTACGGTTTATTGACTGAAGTTCTGCTATTTGCTTATATTGAACGAATGTTTGTGAATAGCTTATGGAACTTGATACACGTGAAAATGTAATCCAAGGGCATCGGCCTGCTTTTCCAAGTTATTTCCTCGTTCATCAATCAAAGGTAATGGGTTGATCTGCTGCACTTTTAGCCTTCCCAGACCATCCCATACTTTAGCCTCCTGGGTATAGGAATTGATGCGTGAGAGGAAACTCCCAGCTTGCTCTTCTAGCCTGCCGTCTTGTGCGCCCTCCTTGCGACTTGATGTGTTTAAATGCGGTGTAATTTTCCGCCGTAGGATATTGGAACAATCTGCCCCACGCCATATTTTTTTCTTTTTCGTGCATCCCTGCAGTCTTCATTCCACCAAGGAACTCGTTTCTTAGATGAGTGACCATTTGTTTGTGGAATGAACTTTTCAGCTGCATCAATAATAAAAGCGGCAAAATATGTTACAGCGTTATCCATGCTAAAATCGCGTATAAAATCTTGTGATAAGTAAGTAGATTTCTTAAAACGCTTCCAATCAGCGGAGTGAAGTTTCCAGCGACGTACCTGTGGACGAGTGTCGTGTCGTGTTAGTAAGTTTAAAGTTATCGGAAAGTGGTCACTCCCAAATGGATTTTCGATAACATTCCATTCTAAGTAAGAGAAAGGTATGGAAGATCCAAGTGCTAAATATATGGAGGAGTATGAATTAGGCGCAACATTGTAGTAGGTGGGTTTTTTCCTATTAAAGAGGCACACACCGGACGTAACAAGAAAGGATTCGATCAGTCGACCCGTCGAATCAGTCCTGGAATCTCCCCAGAGACGGCTGTGCGCATTAAAGTCCCCGACAATAAGAAATGGCTCTGGAAGTTGATTAATAAGTTCGTGGAATTCAATTTTACTCATGTGATAGTTTGGAGGTATGTAGATAGAGCAGACGGCTACTAACTTATTAAAAAATTACCGACGATTACGTTACTTCCTAATGCGAAATTTGAGCGCAGCAAATAAGCTGTTTCACCTTTTCGATAGATTGAGGCAAAGAAATCGAGCAACACATGTATGCGCTATCACAGAATTTTTTTTTATTTTTCACACGTATTCCTTTAACAAAGACTCCACTAACAGTTCATGACAGTCATGAAGGAAGCTTTGTGGTCGGAGAAATAGACTGATATATGTTCGACTTGGTACACCAATGCTTGATTCTCAAAGACGAGATCTATACAAGTGCCTCGCGAGGTTGTCACAGCCGTGGGACGCGTTACGAGCGAGAGGAACGGGATGTTCTCCCGCATAAGTGTTAGGAAATTGCTGTTTGTCTTTATGTCAAGCCGCCACCGATCTGGCTCTCTGATTGCCACCGCACAGGGCGAACGGCAGCGGCAATTTCGGCTCGGGCGGTGCACATATACAGATCCGCCGCCACCGATCTGGCTCTCTGATTGCCACCGCACAGGGGTTGCATTGGAGGAGGAGCGAAGAAAGGAATTAAGTTCGAGCCGGCGCTTTGACAACCGGAGACTCGCAGGAAGAGGGGGGAGGGGGGCGGCGTGTACACCCAGCGGCAAACGACGGGGGCAGAAGCGTGCGCAGCAAGCGGACAACACGATAAAGGGAGGAGGGAAGAGATAGCAGCGACTGACTGATGCAACTGAAGAGCACCCTATCCGCCACACAAGAACAGGGGGGGGGGACCCTTTCCTCCTCTTTCTGCATGGCGGCGACGGTGTTCTATGCAGTCACGTTATCTTGACTCTCTAGCGGCGACAGCGGCATCCAGCGGCATCAGTCGGTCGCTGCTAGCGCTGGGGGGATGAAAGGGGGGCGGAGCTGGTTACGAGGCCGACGACGACGCCGACGACGACGCGAAACCCAGGAACGGACGCCAAAGAGCTGCGCTCTAAAAGAATTGCGCTAACCGCAACGGCCTCGAGGGACGTCCGAAGCGGCAAGCGTTGGCAAGCAACAGTTTTATGGAAAATTATCGCTACACCGCCGGATGAGGTGTTGACCTCGTCACTATCTTTACGAAAAATAATGTGTGACTGGAGAAAATTGGTCTGTGTAGCTTTCAAGTGCGTTTCCTGAACACACAGTACTTTGGATTAAGTTTGTGTAGGAGTTCTGTTACGTCGTCAAGATTGTGGATGAGACCTCTCACATTCCATTGCATAATTTTTGTATCCATTTTGATAGAGTTGGATACTGTGTGTTCTGGAAAGGAAATGAAAGGTTAGTTCATCGGCGCTTTGCAGGCGCCGTGACGGGAGTTTTATCTCTTTTAGAGTGATCGAGAGATCCTCGCCGCTCCTTAGGCGCTGGTGGCGCCGTCTTGCTGGTGGTTGTGTCCATCGCCTCTAGCAAGGCGCTGGACACGCGCTCTTCCGAGCGCTTTGCTTGACGTGAAGGCCTCGGCACGTTGGACGAGACCTTCGAGGTCACCTGCCCGGAAGTAGATGGCCCCGTCTGCTGGGGTGACGGAGCAGCGCTAGCTGGAACCGCCGCGGGGGCAGGTAGCTTAACTGACGACTCACTGCTTGTGGGTCGGACAGCCGCCGGAAGGCGTTGTGTCGCTGCGCCTGACGCGTCACATCGGCAAAGCTCCTCTTAGGCAGGTATGACACCCGCCTACGTGCCTCCTTGAAAGATATGTTTTCTTTGACTTTGATTGTCACAATTTCTTTTTCTCTTTTCCAAGACGGGCAGGACCGCGAGTATGCGGCATGCTCACCATCACAGTTGACACAATGTGCAGTATTTTTATTTATTTATTTACAAATACTGCAGGCCCTATTCGGGCCCAAGCAGGAGTGGGTACATACAACAACGTAAATTACAACTGCCAATTAGCAATTAAGAACACAACAAAACATGTACATACATCATTGTAACACTATACGTAACAGGAATAAACATGAACACACAACAGTGCCATACGTAAACAAAATAACAATGAAAAAGCGTAACGCAAAAGAAACTGCTTTCATTGCGGCCATTTTGAGATCAAAGAAAAGGTTATTTGAAAGCTGAACGAACGATTCTGTTGTATTAGCGTTAACTACTTCTTCGGGTAATTTATTCCATAGTGAAATTGCATGGGGAAAAAGAGAATATTGATGGATGTTAAGGTTACTAAATGGTTGCTTAATTGTTTTGTTGTGGTTTGTACGAGCAGAGCGCATGGGGGGCTCAGGTAAATAACATTCACGCGCTATTTTGTAGTCACCATGGTACAGCTGATATAAAAATTTGATGCGAGATACAATTCTGCGATGAGCTAGTTTTTTCAATTTCGGCCTGTCGCGAAGAACGGACACGCTAGAAAAACGCAAGTATGTGGAGTATATAAACCGCAAAGCTAAATTTTGCACCCTTTCTATTTTCTTGATTAAATATTTTTGATGAGGGCGCCAGATCAAATCCGCATATTCTAATTTTGGTATCACAAGAGCTTTGTATGCTGTTAACTTAACGGTCGAAGAAGTACGGCGCAATTTCCGTCTCAAAAATGCCAGCTTTTTTAGCGCATTGCTGCAAACGTTTTCTATATGGGGTTCCCAACTTAAATTGCTTGTGACTGTAACACCTAAATACTTCACTCGCTGGGTTTTATGTATATAAGAATTATTAATAACATAAGCAAAATCGAAGGGTTCTTTCTTGTTGGTAAATGTAATAGCTGCCGTCTTCAAAGTGTTTAGCTTCAGTCCCCATGTTTCACACCATAAGTTAATTGAGTGCAACGCGTCATTAAGTCTTACTTGGTCGGAGTGATGGTTTACACTAGTATAAATAACACAAGCGTCCGCAAACAACCAGATCTTCACAGGCGATTGAACAGATAAATAGATGTCATTGATATAAACTAAGAACAACAAGGGACCGAGAACTGACCCCTGTGGCACCCCTGAGTGCACTTCCAGTGTACCAGAAACTCAGTCTTTAACAGCAACGTATTGTTTTCTTGAGGACAAATAAGATTCTATCCAATGGATGATATTGCGTTCAATGCCCATTGAGAGCAGTTTAGTTACTAAATCGGCATGCGGAACTACATCGAACGCTTTGGAAAAGTTCAAAAACACTGCATCGATTTGACCCCTCATATTCAACCCATTCATAAAATCATCCGTTATCTCAGCTAACTGTGTTATTGTGGATAAACGAGCCCTAAATCCATGTTGATTTGCATGAAGTAAATGATTATTCTCTAAATGTGTTATAATCGCTTTAAATAAAATGTGTTCTAGCAGTTTACAAGTTGTGGATGTTGAGGAAACTGGTCTGTAATTATTTAGTTCTTAAGGGGATCCAGATTTGTGACTCGGAACTATCCTTGCAAGGCGCCAGTCATCTGGTATCACACAGGATTCTAACGATGTTTTATATATTACATATAAGTACTCTGCTACCCAGATTGCGTATCTGTTGAGGAAAGCATTAGATATTTTGTCAGGACCTGATGACTTTTTATGTCTAGATTACGCAAAAGACTAAGGATGCCGTTTTTGCTTAAATCTACTTCGGGCATCGGATTACGAAGCGTGTAAGGTTGCAAGTGCGCGTGCGATGCGGTTATGGTAAACACCGATTGAAAAAAGGCGTTAAATTCATTAGCAATGGTCAAAGGATCGTCAATGCTTGTGCCAGATGTTCTGATCTCTGTGATGCCGCTTTTATCTTTAGATAAATATTGCCAGAATTTCCTTGGTTGCTCCGACATGAAAGAAGTTAAAGTGGAAGAACAGAACTGATCTTTTGCAGCGCGCACTTTATCTTTGAAAGTACGTACTATACTTGCAAGTTGTTTCGTGTCACCACGTTTTCGAGAGCGTTTTATTTTGCCTTTCAGATGTATCAGATTACGATCCATCCACGGGTACTCCCTGTTGATGCGCTTTTTCTTTAAAGGCACGTAGGTGCTTTCACAGTGCATGACTATGTCTTTAAACTTTGACCACAGCACATTAACGTCATTTGTCTCATTAAAGGAAGGGAATAAAGATTCCATACAACTAATAATTCCGTCATCATCAGCATGCGTATAGTCTCTTACAAATGTGTCAGAAGGTTTAACATACGATCGCAAGCCCGAAATAGGACACTCAAGAACAAGTAACTGATGATCGGATATACCGTCCTTGACACTGACTGAGCAGTCTGGAAGCGAGCTACTTGCAAACGCAAGGTCAAGTACAGCAGAGGTGGAAATTCTTGTAGCATCCAAAACCAACTGGGTTAACGAAAACGTAAACGCAGTTAGTAGTAATGATTAAGCATTTTTGGAATCTTTGCCGTCATGAGAAAGGCTGCACCAGTTAATTCCTGGAAGGCTAAAATCTCGTGTTATAAGGATGTTGGAACGCGAATTTGTATTTTGCAGCAAATAATCATATAAGGAATCTAAGTATTCCTGAGGAGCATTCGGAGGTCGATAGACCCCTCCTAGTAATATAGTTTTTCCAAAAAAATTTATTTTGCACCATATGCTTTCATGATCATTGATGCCGTTTAAGCGTGTGAATTTAATGTTATTCTTTATTGCAATTTCAACTCCGCCACCCCTTGATCCTCTGTCCTTAAGGATAAGCGTGTACGAAGGAGGCATTATTTCTGAATTTTGCACATCGGAATGCAGCCAGGTTTCAGTTACCACTAGGACGTGTGGTTGATAGGTCAGAATTATATCTTCAAGGCTCTGGATCTTATTCAGTACACTGCGTGCGTTCAACGAGACAAGCCGTAGCGTCTTGACGGATTCCCGTCATTTGTTATCTAGCTTACGCGTGTTCGCACGTGTGGGTCGATGAGAGGACGTTTCAGGTTGGGCAGGCGCAGATGATTTGGTCAACTCTATTCTGCGATTGCGCGTTGCGTCCCATACGTACGGCCTGTCATCAACTTTGAACTTATCGAAACGAAGGGAAACCTCACCATCACAGTTGACACAATGTGGAGTGTTCTTGCACGTTTCGGAGAGATGTTCATTGTCACTGTACTTGGCACATGTCAACCGGCCTCGACAGTTCTGTGAACTGTGGCCAAACCTTCGGCACTTAAAGAATCTAAGAGAATTGGGCACGTACGGCCTGACACGGAGCTTGATGTACCTGGCATCGATTGACTCGGGCAGGACACTCGAACTGAAGGTGATTATCAAGTGTTTGGTCTGTATTTCTTTGCCATCACGTCTCATTTTAATTTTGACATTTATAACATTCTGCTCTCTGAAGCCCTCAAAGAGCTCAGCCTCAGTGAGCTCCAGCAAATCATCGTCCGAGACAACGCCGCGGGAGGTATTCATCGTGCGGTGCGAGGTTACTACTACTTGGGTCTCTCCATATGATACTAGTTTAGGCAGTTTCTCAAATTGCTTCTGATCGCGGAGCTCCAAGAGAAGGTCACCGCTAGCCATCCTCGAAGCCTTATATCCTGGACCAAACACTTCGGTAAGAGTCTTCGATACAAAGAACGGTGAGATTGTTCGCACTTGTTTAGCTGGTTTTTCTGAGTGGATGACGTGAAAACGAGGAAAATTGTGGACTTGCCGTTCGAAAAACTGAAAGACTTCTTCGGTGCGCCCTCGTTTCTGAGGGCGATCAGGGAGTTTAGGAAACGCGTTTTGCATAGGTACAGTTGTGTTTTCGGCCGTGATGCCGACCACCCACCATGGAGCCCAACAGGGGGATGTGACAGAAGTTGCTGCTAGAGAAACCCTGACAACGCCAGCCGTACATTGCTGCTATAACCAAATACAGCATAACCAAGGCTGGCTAGCCACACAAGGTTGACCCTTGCCGCCGGGAAACTAGGAAGTGAGTAGAAGTGATGAGAAGACAGGAAAGATGAAAAAAGGCGAGAGAGATAGACGAAGATTGGAGAGGACGACAGGAAAAGGCAACTGCCGATTTCCCTCGGGTGGGTCAGTCCGGGGGTGCCGTCTATGTGAAGCAGAAGTCAAAGAGGTGTGTTGCCTCCGCCGGGGGGCCTTAAAGGTTCAAACACCCAGCATCGACTCAACCTCCAGGATCCCCCTTTCCCCAGACACGGCTAAGCCGCGCACGGCTACAGGCGGGAGGGTACAACCCTCGTGTGCTCGGGTACGTGGTGTCGCAACACACCAAACGCCTGCTGACGCAGACGCCCCTGCGGGGGAGAAAGCTTTGTACAGAACACCTTAAAGGGATTTATAAAAGTGCGCGAGCGAATGAGCACTTGAGCCCAATCAATACAGATACACGTCATAAATAATCTGGCTGTAACTTACAATACCATGCGCACTAATCCCCGCTTAAAAAGCGTGCGCAGCTTGCACTAGTGGTGCAAGGCTGCAGTCAATAGCGGAGCTTGTGGTCACCTAGCTTTTACGTTGCTTGCCTAAGTTTGTAGGTTTGGCGATATCATGCTAGATTTTGCTGAGTGGTTGGTAAGCTTGGCTAAGTCGTTTCTGGGTTTTGCGATGTTATGCTAGGTTTTGCTAAGTTGTTGTTTCGGTGAGCTTGACGCTGGAAGTTTTCGAGTAGTCGCAGGCCGGGATCGCTTTCTCGGCGACGTCGAGCATTCAGGCGCTGATTCTCGCGTACCCTCGACTGAAAATTGGGATCCTCGACGCGGTGTCGCCTCTTCTCAGCCACAGCTTCGGCGCGGTGTTCCGGATCAGCTTGGGGTCGATGCATCGCTTCTCGCTTGGCAGGACGGCACTCTTCCTGGTAAGCCGCATCTTCTTCGAGCGTCGAGAGTTGCTTCGGTCCTCTCATGCCAGCAGCACGTACGAACGGAGAAGAGGAGGCGAGAGGTGTGTCATCGTGTCGACTGTTCCGAGCTTTTACTCGCCTGTGACCTCACGACTCCACACTACACGCGTGGGGTGCGAGGAGCTTACGTGACTCGGTGCTTTCGCAGGTGTTTGCTAGGCAACGCGAGGCGGCAAACAGCTGGGCTGAGTCTTCTGGTAACGCTACACGATGTAACTAAAAGCTTAAACAGCTCCGCTATTAAAAGTGACAACCTGGGCGAGTTGAACGTATCTGCCTATTTTGTTCCTTCAGCATCTGATCGAATCCGACAGCCTCCGCGTTTGCCACCTCCGCCAGCTGCCCCAGCCTGCGTACTCATCCACTGCCCTTCAGGCTGCATAGTCCAGCAGCTGTTGCGCGGTGGCCTGTGGGCCTACTGCCGAGTTGATTGTCCTTAAAAATCAAATGAGTAAAGATGATAAACAATTGATAATTGCTTGCCTATGCGCCATTACGAATTTCTTTCAAGGTGCGGCCTGAAGTGTTTTTCTGGGTAATTGGCATTGCAATAGAATTTTATTTCGGAAATCTAGTATTAGGCAGTCTAGGTTCTAGGCACTGCAGTTGCTGCGCGGCTTGTCCTTTCTTTAAAACACTTCTGGCTAGTTGTGACAATGATCTCTCCGGAGGTATTTATTTACGAAACGAGAAGTACCAGATATTCCGTTGTTGTTCATTGAAGTAGCCATATTATTTTCAATGTGTCAGCAATATTGAATATCTTTGTTTTTTAAATATTGAACCCGTTTAATTAATCTTTGGTATGATTGGCCTTCGATAATACGCAGGACAGTTTTTCGAGGAGATAATTTATATCTTAGCCTGTGTGGTGGTTCCCAACACAAGTACACAGTAATGAATGTGTGATTGCACGAATGTATAATACGTACAGCTGTTTCTTTAACCACACTGGAATCAAGCTTTGAAATTTACAAATAATACCAACACTTCAGACCCATTTGCACGTTTCCGTGCATAGACCAATCTAAGCATTTGTTGTACACCAAGAAATTTCAGTACTGTAACTCGGTCTATTATTGAGCAGGAAACTGAATCGAATTCCCGTATGAGGCTGGCTTTTTACATAGTCTAACAATGACACACTTTGTTTATTTTTTTATTTGAACTCTTAGATGTTAAGCATTTTGCACACGAGAATTAGTTCTGACAACAGGGTTTAAGATATTGTCTATCGATAGCTGTGAGTATGTCTTCTTTCTTTCGTCTTCATGAACATTCGTGGGACATGTCAGAAAGATTGATTGATATCGCACCTGTTTCTGTTTTCTGATGTATAGTTGAAAGTATGAGCCCGTCCTGTTCATGTGGCCTTTGGTTGTCCGTGTTTCTGAGTGCAGCTCTGCCTTTGCTTTCCCAGCGAACCTAGTAGTCAAAACACAAGTGTTCATTGTTGGCCACAAGCTTGAAATGCATTAGCGTATTTTGAACCTGAATTAAAAAGGGTATGCTCTGCATACTGTGCAGATGTTGCAAAGAAACACGGATATCTAAAGCTTTCGTTTTTGAGATGGGCAATGAAAAGGCGTACTTCAAAATAAAAACTCTTCTCAGGCTTATTAAACAGTCTATTAAACAGCGCAAGAATGAGACACCACGAAAAGAACACGACACACGCTGCCTATGCGCTTCTCTCTGTCCTCTGTATAATTCGTGTGCTTCGTTCCACCCAGAAAAAGGTGTCTCGAGTGTTCAGACTTCGTGTAATATTTTTCTAAAGAGACACTGTTGCAGGACTTATGCTCTATTCCGCTGTTTAAAGGGGACGGCTGCACGACTCTTTAGAGAAGACGAGAAATACATTTGACATAAAAAATGCCCTTTCTGAAATACTTTGCTGCAAAGTGAACTTCAATTAGTTCAGCAGTGGTTGAGTTATTGGGAATCAAAGATCGCCAGTGATCCCCTTCGCGGTGGTCCCGGTCCTTTTTCAAAGGTTTGCACTGCAGAGGCTACTGCGGAGCTGGAGTGTCCACAACGCTCCACCTTCTGGATGTCAAGATGGCACGCAGTTCAAATTTAGTTTTGTATGTTCACACAGGTGCCACTACTTCTGACTTTGTCATCTACGATGCGCCAAACTTAGACGCTATCCTACGGCTTACGGTTGAGTTCACAGTGTGTCATCTCTTTGCTGTGCTACAGTGTGCTAGATATTTACGCGCGGCTATTCTCGCACCGAGTGACATGAGCAGCACTAGCACATTTTCTTTTTCGTGCTTATCTCTACGACAATCATTCTACTTCTGAGAGTCAAACAAAGTTCGTGTTCGCCCGTGCGACTAATTGGGCAGCGTGCACATCAAATAAGCGATTGGCGCCACAGTGGGGACCCTCGTTGAAAGGATTTCTAATGTAATGAACATCAAAAATGACCGCGACACACCTCGAGGGCGTGCACGTCGGGGAGCAGAAGACTTGTTCGACAGGTGTTGGTGTTCGGGCCTCAAGTCACATCGCCCACAGATTGCAATCAAGACGCACTCTGGTCCTCACCGAGCGGCAGTGAAGGAGTGAGCGGAGTTATCGGGCACCCCGCGGTTGCCGCTGTATTTACGCTAGCCTGCAGACGCAGCCACATGCAAGTGTGGCGACTGACTACGTGTACGACATGGCTCGAATGCGCGTCCGCGCACATGCGCACCAGTCTGGCCATGCCACGTAGTGCGGACCAGCTTTGCCCTACACCACATTCAGCGGCGAATAGTGGCCACATCAAATTGCGCATTTTGTGCTATTACTCAATACGACGCGAAGTCTGCCAAGGCGCCCACGCAGAAGCGGCGAGGAGTCAGTGCTCGCTGGAAAACGTACGTAGCGTCGGACACTTAAGTTTTGCGTAGTTTCAGGCTAGTTCAATGGTAAAAAACTAATTCGAAATAGCGTGACCCGACGGCTACGACACTGATAAGCAGTGTGGCCATCATTTCACACCTACAAAGGCGGTTGCGACGGAGGTTTAGCAGACGATAGTTGGCGATAGCACAATAGTCTTACCTGCAGAAATTACGTAATTCTTACTGCAATTCGAAACACATATGTGTACTTCTGCTTGTTTATTAAACTGCGTCAAACCAGGAAAACGTGCACTGATATAAACGCTCTTTTTAATTAATGGCAGCTATGGGCAATTGCAGCTGCGTATGAGAATCTGCTACCAGACGAAATACTTCGGCAGAAAATCGTGACGACGACGCTTCCTTTAAAATAGATCGTTTCAGAAAATGATGACCTCGCGCTCTGCTTGTGAGGTCCAAGCAGCGCACACGACCGCATATTTTGGCTGAGATGTTCACCGTAGCGTACAGTATCCGCAGAATGTGGTTTTCACCAAGCCCGAGGGGTTATTCAGGGCCCATTATGCAAAAAACAAGAAGGGAGACGTGCAGAGAGGACACAAGAGTAGAGAAGTGTACAACACGAACGCCGACTATTAATTGAAGGGAGCACTGAGGAGAAAAAAGAAAGAAGACACAACACTCATCTGCGCATGCTCAGGAATGGTAACACCACATGTCAGTCGGGTACACGTGCCGGTCTACATGAGAGATAACTGTTAAGGCACTTAATCTCTTCGTTATGTAAAGTAATCGAAGGCTCACTCACGCACACACCTCTGCCATTATAGATATGCCATGCCTCTACCATAAGACGTGTGTCTTCATTCTTATGACTGTACAATATCGCGAATTCATCTAACCCTGGCGTGCAGTTACAATCCCGGCAATGTAGCGAACAATTAGAAGGTGATCCACAGGTTAAAACCTTTTATGTTCCATTAGCCTCTGATTGATACACCGTCCCGTTTGCCCTACGTAGAACTGGCCACAGCTAAGGGGAATTTTATAAATCACACCCATACGACAGCCAATAAAACTGTTTTTCTTATTGTGCTTCACTGGACAAATATCTGCTCGTTTTTTTTCCTTTTACCAGCTCCTTTTCTCTCTGTACGGCAGCGCATATGTTACCTAGCTTATTGGGAGCAGGGAAAGCAACATTAGCATCATATCTACTTGCAACTTTTTTATGCCTGTGCGACACTGAATGAATATACGGAATAGCCACTACTCTTTTTTTGCTATTACTGCTTTCTGTAATCACGTCCGTCCCTCTCGAAACCGACTTCTTTAGGCGCTCAGCCACAGCGGCCACTGCTACACTAGCGTAACATGCTTCTAATAGGCGCCAGACCTGCGCATTAGAACTGGCGTTCATTTTGTGCATGCAGAATATGATCAGGGAAGACTTAAGGCACGACATGGCAATTCCGTGTTTTACTACTTTGGAATGCTTGGATTGAATGTTTAGCAACGGCTTCGATGATCTTGGGGAGTACTCCCAACAAACATTATTTTGTTCGAAGATCAAGGAAATGTCAGGAAACTGAATTACGCGTTGCTGAGGAAATTCCTTGGCAAACTTGAATCCTCCCCCATAAAGTTTAAGTTGATCACTTACTGAGGTAGCAGTGGAATAGAATTCTTCCCTATTGCAAAAAAATCAGGTAATCGTCAACGTAACAAAATATCTTGATAACGCTATCACCGCAAAAAACGAACACATATTTGTTCAGTGAAGCACAATAAAAACTACAATTTTACTGACGGTCGAATGGGTATGGTTTATAAAATTCCCCTTAGCTGTGGCCAGTTCTACGTAAGCCGGACGGGACGGTGTATCAATCAAAGGCTAATGGAACATAAAAGGTCGTTAACAGGTGGATCACCTTCTAATCTTTCGCTACATTGCCGAGATTGTAACTGCACGCCAGTTAGATGAATGGGCGATATTGCACAGGCATAACAATGAAGATACGCGTCTTATGGTAGAGGCATGGCATATCTATAATGGTCGAGCTGCGCGCCTTAGTCAGCCTTCGATTGCTGTTAAGGCACCTAATCTCTGGAAGAGATTAGGTGCCTTAACAGTTATGTCTCGCGTAGACCGGCACGTGTACCCAACTGACACGTGCTGTTACCATTCCTGAGCTTGCGCAGATGTGTTTTGTGTCTTCTTTCTTTTTTCTACTCAGTGCTCCCTTCAGATGATAGTCGGCGTTCATGTTGTCCACTTCTCTATTCTTGTGTCCTGTCTGCACGCCTCACTTCTTTTTTTGCATAATGGATCCTTAGCAACTAGCTCAGCTTTCTGTCGTACTAAGCTTAATTTCTAGTACTCTGAGCCGTTTTCCATGTTCCCCTACTGATCTGCACAATCCTGCTTCGTTAGCTTCCTTAATTGCGATATGTATGTTCCGCGCTAGAACCATGTCGTGTTTTAGTCGTAATCGTGTCGTCCGATTGGAAGTTCAAAAGATATGCGGCTTCCTTCAACCATCAACTGGGCATGCCAGGAGGATTGGAGCTATTCTTTCCGCTGAATCACGGCGCCAATGAAGGTTCTACCAGGAGTGTCTAAGCGTCCGTTGTGCGGCCCTGGGAGACGGTCGCCATTGGAACCGCCCCTACGCCGATTGGAATAAGTTAGCCGTGCAGCACGCTCACTTCGTATGGAGCATGAAATTTCCGGAGCTTCAACAAAGGAAGAGGAAACACCTTTCTAATAATTCCCCGTCAAATAACGTACTGGTTCTTGGAGAAGCCATCGTAAGTGATAACCATAGGACTTTAACCATAGAACATTCAACAATAAAATTATCATTTTAAGACATCTGACCCTGTCCGACTTCTAGTTGATTATCTTGTGGAGCATAAACTTAGACCAGTAATATCTCACAAGGAAGGTTATTTCGTAATTATGACAGATGACATGTTTTCAGAAAAAGCGATTTCACCCATAGAAAAGAATTTATAGCCAGTAAAACTCAAGCCTTTCGGTAGTTATGCAACGTGCGGTTGACCTCTTGTCAAGACATATTATTGATAGGGTTGTCTGTAATGTCAAGAAAGCTAAATCCCTCACCTCAGAACGGTTTTTCTCGGCCAAGAACCATAAAAAAGAAATTCCTTTTCGTGCTATAGAGTCAGAGAAAGGAACGTGGCAGGTCTGTGTGGCTAGTTACCTACAGAACTGCTTAGCTTCACTAGTTTATTCAGACCCCTTTTGCTTACGTAATTCTCAGGAACTAGTTCAGTATTTGAGAGAGGAAAATCCTGCTGATTGTAGAGCTTTTAGTGTGGATATCGAAGACCTGTATTATTCTTTGCCGCATGACGGGTTACTAAATTCCGTAAATGAGTGCATTAAAGAACAAGTGCAAGAGTCGGTTTTTATTGACAGATGCGGTGTTTCCACGGGAGTTTTTCTGGAAATTCTTTCAATGTACTTGAAGTCGACGCTGACTGGATGGAGAGATGGCGTTTTTATGCAGAAATCAGGCATTTGTATTGTCTAAAAGCTTGCCCCTATTCTTAGCAATATTTACCTTAGTAAGGTTGACAACTGCTTAGAGAAAGCCTTAGGTGATAGCGTTATCAAGATATTTCGTTACGTTGACGATTACCTGATTTTATGCAACAGGGAAGAATTCAATTCCGCTGCTACCTCAGTAAGTGAGCAACTTAAACTTTATAGAGGATGATTAAAGTTTACCAAAGAATTTCCTCAGCGACACGTAATTCTGTTTCTTGACATTTCCTTGATCTTCGAACAAAATCATGTTTTTGTAGTACTCCCCAAGATCTTCGAAGCCGTTGCTAAATTTTCAATCCAAGCATTCCAAAGTAGTAAAAAACGGAATTGCCATGTCGTGCCTTAAGTCTTCCCTCACCAGATCCTGCATGCACAAAATGAGCGCTAGTTCTAATGCGCAGGTCTGGCGCCTATTAGAAGCATGTTACGCTAGTGTAGCAGTGGCCACTGTGGCTGAGCGCCTAAAGAAGTCGGTTTCGAGAGGGACGGACGTGATTACAGAAAGCAGTAATAGCAAAAAATAGTAGTGGCTATTCCGTATATTCATTCAGTGTCACACAGCCTTAAAAAAGTTGCAAGTAGATATGATGTTAATATTGCTTTCACTGTTCCGAATAAGCTAGGTAAGATATGCTCTGCCGTGCAGAGAAAAAAGGAGCGGGTAAAAGGCAGAAAACGAACAGATACTTGTCCAGTGAAGCACAATAAGAACAACAGTTTTACTGACTGTCGTATGGGGGGGGGGGGGGGGTTATAAAATTCCCCTTAGCTGTGGCCAGTTCTACGTAGGACAAACGGGACGGTGTATCAATCAGGGGCTAATGGAACATAAAAGGTCGTTAACCGGTGGATCACCTACTAATCTTTTGCTACATTGCCGAGATTGTAACTGCACGCCAGACTTAGATGAATCCGCGATATTGCACAGGCATAACACTGAAGATACGCGTCTTATGGTAGAGGCATGGCATATCTATAATGGTGGAGGTGCGCGCCTGAGTCTGCCTTCGATTGCTTTACATAAGGAAGAGATTAGGTGCCTTAACAGTTATGTCTCGCGTAGACCGGCACGTATACTCGACTGACACGTGCTGTTACCGTTCCTGAGCATGAGCAGATGAGTTCTGTGTCTTCTTTCTTTTTTCACCTCAGTGCTCCCTTCAGTTGATAGTCGGCGTTCGTGTTGTCCAATTCTCTGCTCTTGTGTCCTGTCTGGACGCCTCACTTCTTCTTTTTTGCATAGTGAATCCTTATCAACTAGCTCAGCTTTCTGTCGTTCTAATATTCAGGGCCCTTTATCATGCCGCAAATGAAGCCCGGTAGAGAGCGTGCAACCTCAGCGCGCATGCGTGTGTCATTGTGCATTACTTTGCGAAATATATTGTGCAGCACTGACACGCGTTTTCTGGGGGCAACATTCACAGTGAATGTTCGCCGCGATGAAACGACTCCGTTTTTTTGTTCGAGGTGGACAACTTGTAGCCTTAACGCTAAATTTCGACAGAGATTCTTGGTTCTTCAGTAAGCGAAAAGTCTTATAAATTATTGCATGAACCGACTACATCAAACTAAAGTTCGGTTGCAACATATTTCTAGTCCTAACCAAGTTAGGCACTGTGCCGAAGTCATCTCCATGAATATCATCGCTCTAAGTGGCATTCTGGAGTTTCGCCTTCAGAGGAAGCTGCTCGTCAACCGTCCTGTTTACGTGCCTCTTCTTCGTCCGTGCTTTTCGCTCTTCCCTGTCTATACCTTGAGAATGAGACCACTACCACAAACCAAATCTTTATTATTCCCTTTCTTTATAGTCTGTGGTATTCCCTCAGTCACCAAGCGGGTACGCCATGCCTTTTGTCTACTATTGCAGTGCCGGTGAATGTCCGCAAGCGTACCCATTGCTTATAGCAATGAAGCAATTGCGATCCCGTTCCATTCACCCGTGACAAATTGTGACAGTGCACGTACCACATGTACGCGGGAAAGTAGAGTCAAGACAGTCATCCTGTCTCAACTTGTCATCCATGTAATCCGGCAAGGAACACCTTAGCGATGACATACCGTCACGGTGGTGGACAAAGTGTGCCCACGCAAGCGTTTATTATCTTACCTGCTGGACTGACTAAAGTCCGCACGTTTAGGGCATCGGAAATAGCGCCCCAGAGATGCATGCTAGAGAATTGTTGACAAGCTTTTTCTCGCATGCTTCGTCCTTTTTGTTTCGCGCGTTTGTTATTAGTTTTCGGAGTCCTGAAACAAATATGCGTTTACTAAATTGGTCGTCTTTTTGTCTTGCTGCGATTCCACGCTTTGTGGGGTGGCACCCCCTGATGCTGGAGTATATTGTAGTCAGGGCTGCACAGAACGACCTGCTCACTGAGCTTAATTTTTCCCTGCAAGACTTCAGTGACCACTGAATTTGTATTACTGGTATTATTCAGTAGCCATAAAAGCCACGCACCCGAACTTGTTACAGGATCTTTCGCCGCGTAGACTCCTGAAGTTGTGTAGCAATGACTTGTTTTTTTTTTTTTTTGTCTTCGCCTTTGTTGCGTGAAATCCAGCATGTACGAATCACCGAAGATCTTGCAGTACCTCGAGCTGCTGTGCTATTTTGCTTTTTGTAGACCCATTGATCACCGTTTACTAAAGGGAGGAGAGAAGTGTATTGCATACATACCTTTTTTCGTGCAGGGCTCAGACCTCATCACGTACTTCTCTGGTCACGTGAGTATGTGGCTAGGAATCTCTCTGCTGCAACTGGCCGACATCCTCTCCAAGATGTACAAGAAGCTCTGCTCTCTGAGGGAGTAAGTTTTAAGGTCGTAGTGAGTCATCTAACAGAACAGTAACTCTATGTTGAGAATAGAGTGTCGCTATCTGACTGATTGCCTAAGAGTGCTTCACATAGCCTTTAAGAAACGTCGTATGGAAGAGCTGAAGTGAACTTTATTTCCATCATGGTAGTGGAGGAGAGGAAAAAGCTTTATAAACAGCTTGAATGGCCCTCTCCCCTCTCCTGGATACAGCAGATGACGCAAGACAAAAAAAAATACAACAAAAATTATATAACAAAGAATTTTACAACAAAAACAGAAACTGTAGATTGCAAAGTTAGGCACATGTTCAAATTAATGCGAAATGCAGAGTGTAAATTTGCGTTGCAAAAGGTATTCTAACCTGCAAGAACAGGTAAGAGGAAACAGGAAGTATATATATGCTAGAAATACACACATGCACATATATTTATGCATATACATATGTACATATACACATTCAAATTAAAAGCAGAGTAAGATATCGAGAAGACTACAAATATAAGTAGTCGCGGCAAAAAAATAAGCGAGAAACGCAGTGCAATATTACTGTAGTGCCAATCAGATCTAACTACCGAAATAAATCCTTAATTTCTTTTACCTTCATTCTCAAAATATCAATATTACTTTTAAGTAAATGTTCAACTAGGTCAGTGGTACTGAAGTAATTCTCCCTTGTGGTTAGTGCGGTAATAGTGCACTTCGCAATACTCTGCATTTCGCGTGCTCTCGTCTGTAGGAAGTTTTTGAAGTACGCCGAGGTTAACAAGTCTATTTTTGTTCTATTTAGATTATTTTATTATTGTTTTCCACAGGTTGTAGTTATACGTATTTTCGATGTGCAATAAATTCAGTTTGTCAAGTAATGGCTGTATCGGAAAGCCATGTGGCGAGTGGGTAATCATCCGAATAGCTATTCTTTCGAGTCTGCTTAGCTTCTTCATATTTCCCGTATTTGTGCCCCAAACCAGAATGCAATAATTTATGGGGTACAGAAACATCCCGTTATACAGAAGAAATGACATATCTCGGGAGACGATATTTGTGTTGGTAAAGTAGCCCCGTTAGTAGTGCCAGTTTTTTTTATATTTACCCTATATGTGGGTCCGATGAGATCTTTTCTGTAAAAATCACGCCTAAAATCTTTGTTCATTTACTGTCTCAACATCGGAGCCAGACAGCATAAATTTTAGACACGGTTTAATTACTTCTACCTCGGCATGGGATAGTATTGCTTTTGTTTTGTTGGTGTTTATCACCAACTCATTTTTCATTGAACAAACACTAATGTGTAATAATTCTGCGCTAGCATAGTAAAAAAATGGTGTGGTAGTTACCGAAGATAAGAAAATACTGGTGCCTTCTGCGTAGATTATGAGTTTGACTGGTTCATCAAGATTGACGATGTCATTTAAATATAAATTATACTAGAATTTTCCGAGGATGCTGCCCAAGGGTTCCCCTATCAGTATAGGAAGCAAGCTTCAAGAACAGCCATTCGTTTCTACACGCTCATAAAGAAGCAGAAGATTAGATTAGTTGCAACGGTTTTTCTCTTATTCCACAGAATTCAAATTTGTTTATTGGTCGTTTTCAGTTACGTAGTCAAATGGTTTTGTGCAATCAACAAACATCCCTGATAGAAATTGTCTATAATATATGTTCTTTACAATATACTCTGTCTGGTCAAATAAAGCATTTTGAGTTGGCAGATCTGGCTGTAAACCATACTACGCGTCGGATAGAGTGTTGGATTTATTGAAAAGGCTGGAAAATAGTTCCAAAATCAGTTTCTCTAAAACCTTTGGAAAGACTGGCAGTACTGAAACTGGACCAAGATAATTTCCAAGGCAGTTTCGAATACATTTTTCATATATCGCAGCCAACTTAGCAATCTGCATCTTTTCTGCAAGTATTCCTGAGCAGAAACAAGATTAACTACATGTGGTAGTGATAGTGCTACCATATCGACGACGAATTTAGCCGGTTTATTTAGTATACTTTGTGCATCACAGCTAGTAGTCTTATTCAATTATAATAATGTGGAGTGTACTTCAGTAGCTATAATGGGCGTAAGAAACATACTACTAAAAACTAGTAATAGATATTATGTGTATCTGGGCACGTATTGTTGGTATAGAGAATTTCCTAAAATATGTTTTCAAGGCATCAAATAAATTATGTCCCCTAACGACTTCACCGTTCATCGTGAAAGGACCTATGACACGAAGAATCTAAGCGGTTTACAACTTCACTTAAATCTCCGTGTGCATTCGATATCGTCACGGGGTAGTGACGGCCACAAACACAGTAGTAAAACTGTAAATGGCGAAACTAAATATTTATTGGGCGTACATGTACCCAGAAAACAACAGGCTACGCTCAAAGCACAACGATAGCGGCGAAAACAGTCGGCGATCGTCGAAAATTTGATCTGCTGGTTAAGCGCATCGACCATTTTACATGACACATCGACGGTTCCAGAGTAATCGCTGGTGCCCGCGTGTCTTTCAGAAAGTTCTACACCATTCGCGCCGCGTATACAATCAGATTACAGAAACTTCGGTGACAACAGACAGAAGATAAAACCATCGATAACATTCGAGAAACTTCCGATACATGCGGGCACGCCCCGCGCTGAGAGCAATCATTTGTTAGACGGTGAAGAGTGGTCACCCGCAAAACAAGTAAACGGGTCAATATCACGGCTCACTGACATAAACCTGTTCTTAAGGTAATCAGTAATGGCTTTCCTTAATTCTTTATTCAGGTCATTGCGGGACTTCTCAAGTTCTCACTGATCTAATAAATCTCTAGTTTGAATAAATTTTTCATATATCTCGTGCTTTAGGGTAATCCTCCCTTGTTTATCCATGGTTTTGTTGTTTTCCTAGAGGCTGTAAAGGTTTTGAAAGGCAAATACGCTTTCTGCAAATGCATGAACTTATCTCAAAACACGTGAAAGGCGGTGTTCAGATCGCCAGCACTAAAAATGTATGAAAAGTGAGTGCCTGATATATCGTGCCGCAAAGCAGTCAGAATCGATGGCACACTCTTTTTGGTGCTTGACAGCCGTGCGCACCCGTGTATGCTTTTCGACCTTGTTAACGAATATTGTCACAAAGTAGTGAGGGTGAAGAAAGCAGCAATACTGTGAAGGACTAAACTAGCATTTTACTGGGTGAACATGTGCCCTCAAGAACAGGCGATATTCAAAGAGCAACGATCACAACAGTCGGCGTTCCTCGAAAATCTGATCAGTGGGTCAAACGCGTCCGCTTTCATACGGGTGTCATCGAATGCTACGCATGGCAGAACGGCATCCCAGGTCTTGTGTTCGATGCCAACGTTCTATACATTGCTAGCATGTCAGAGAGAGTCTTCTTCACGTGCTCCGTTGCACCATTCGTCTGTAGGTGGGAGCCAGTTGTCGTCCTGTGGCTTGTCTGACTGTACTGCGCAATTACTTGGGCGAGCTCTGCTGGAAAGGCCGTTCCGGTTTCGGTGATGAGGACTTCCGGGGCGCCATATCGCAGCATGATGTTCTCAACAAAGAATTTCTCCACTTAGGCTGCGCTACCTTTCCGCAGAGCTTTCGTTTCAGTGAAGCGGGTGAGGTAGTCCACCGCAACGACTATCCCCTTATTTCCGGTTGTTGACGTCGGAAAGGGTACCAACAAGTCCATCCTAATCTGTTGAAATGGTCGGCAAGGAAGCTCGATTAGCTGTAGTAATCCCGCCGGCCTTGCTGGTGGTATTTTGCGTCATTGACAGTCTCGGCATGTCCTGACGTAACGGGTGACGTTGGCGGTCAGGCACGGCCAATAATGCCTTTCCTGTATCCTCGACAGTGTCCGGGAGAATCCCAGGTCTACAGCGGTCGCATGGTCATGTATGGTGCGCAGTACAACTGAACGCCGCCCTGATGGAACAACAAGAAGGTAGTTTGCGCGGACTGGCGAGAAGTTCTTCTTCACGAGCAGGTAGTTTGGTAGCGTGAACGAAGAAAATCCGCGCTTGAAAATCCGCAAAATGCCCTAGGGACAACGGTGGTGTTCCCTTCCAAATGCTCGGCGAGGCCTTTTAGCTCCGGGACTGCTCGTTGCTGTTTAGTGGTCTTCTGCGCTTATTATTCCAAGGAAGGCGTCGTCGTCTTAGTGGTCTTGCGGCGGGGAGTCAATAGGGGTGCGTGATAAGCAGTCGGTGGCAAAGTGTTTTCGTCCGGACTTTTAGATTACCGTGACGTCACATTCTTCCAATCTGAGGCTCCACCGTGCCAGCCGTCTTGAAGTTTCCCTTAAGTTAGCTAGGCAACACAACGCGTGATGGTCGCTGACGACTGTGAATGGCCTGCCATATATACACGTATCGGCAGAATTTTGGTGTAGCCCTAATGATGGCGAGGCACTCCTTTTGAGTCTTAGAATATATGCCTTCGGATTTTGACAGCGGACGGGTAGCATATCACCCGTTCTAGCCCGTCTTTTCTCTGGACTAGGACGGCACCGACGCATAGGCTACTGACATCAGTGTGTATTTCGGTATCGGCGTCCTCTTCGAAGTGCGCAAGTACGGGCGGCGACAGCGTGACTCGCTTGAGTTTTTGAAATGCGTCGGCCTGCGGCGTTTCCCACTTGAACACGACATCGCATTTGGTTAGATATGTTAGTGGCTCCGCGACGCATGAAAAGTCCTTCACGAAGCGCCTATAGCCTTCTTGTCGATGGGCTGCGGGAACCTTCCGATTGCAGCTGTCTTCTGCGGGTCAGGACGTACTCCAGATTTGCTGATGGCGTCTCCTAGGAACAGAAGCTCATCGTAAGCGAAGCGGCACTTTTCCCGCTTCAGAGTAAGCCCTGATGACTTGATGGCCTCTAATACTGTCACAAGCCGCCTAAGGTGATCGTCCAAATTTCCGGCGAAGACAACGACGTCATCCAAGTAAACAACACACGTCCGCCTCTTCAATCCTGCTAACACTGTGTCGATGACGCGCCGGAAAGTTGCAGGTGCCTAGCATAGTCCGATTGGCATGACCCTAAATTCGTGAAGGCCGTCTGGTGTGATGAAGGCGGTTTTTGCGCGATCTCTCTCGTCTACTTCTATTTGCCAATAGCCAGTCTTGAGATCCATTGACGAGAAGTATTTAGCGTTGCAGAGCCGATCTAATGCGTCGTCTATCCGTAGTAGGAGGCGTGCATCCTTCTTTGTGATCATGTTCAGTCGACGATAATCGACGCAGAAACGTAAGGTTCCGTACATTTCCTTCGGCAAGACAACACGGGTTGCTCACTGGCTTTTGGACGGCTGGATGATGCCATCGCGCAGCATTTCTTCTTCTTGCTCTCTTAAAGCTTTACGTTCTCACATCAAAACTCGGTAAGGGTTCTGGCGCAGTGGTCGAGCACACTCTTGGGTGATTGTGCGGCGCTTTGCGACTGGTGCTTGTCGAATCCTCGATGACGCCGAAAAGCAGTCTTTGTAACGTCGGAGCAGACTTCTGAGCTCTTGCTGCCTAATCAGGGGGAGACTTCGATTTATGTCGAAGTCTGTTTCGGGAACTATGGTTGTCGGGGTAGATGCGGCAGGACACGAGAGGACGAACGCATTGCTGGTTTCCAAAATTTCCTCAATGTACGCTTGAACTACGCTCAATGTTGCTTGAACTCCTGGCTGAAGTTTGTCAGCAACACTTTCGTTTATCATTCGTGCAGTTTTGAGATCCCTCTTGCAACGCACATTTCAGGGTGTAGAGGTAGACGCTGGTCACCCTCGATGACGCCTTCTACGTCGACAGGAGTTTTGGTGCCGACGGAAATGACAATGCTGGAGCGGTGCGGGAAGCTGACTTGATTCGGGAGCATGCTGAAGGCATCGTGACTACAACAGCTCTCCAGCGGTATCGCTCAATCTTCCAACAGCGTCATCGACTTCGACTTCAGGTCGATCATTGCGCCCTGTTTGTTTGGCGAGTCCATGCCGAGAATGACGTCTCGTGAACACTGTTGGAGGATAACAAAGGTGGCACGTAAAGTCCGATAATGAACGGTAACTCTTGCCGTGCAGATTCCAGTCGGCGTGATGAGATGCCTTCCAGCTGTCCGAATTTGAGGACTTTCCCATGCAGTCTTCACTTTCTTCAACTGGGCGGCGATGGGTTCAATCATGACGGAGTAATTGGCTCCTGTGTCTACTAAGGTGGTATGACGGAGTAATCGGCTCCTGTGTTTACTGAGGTGGTGACTACGTGGCTGTCGAGAAGCGCGTCGAGGTTGGTGGTTTCTTGTCTTGCGTTACAGTTAGGTATCGATGTCGGATCACGATTGCGTCGCGTTGACCTATGGCTGGTACGTGGCGTCGTCAGGTCGCCTTTCGTCGGCGTATTCTTTGCTTCCAGACTTCGTCGGGATGGCGGCATGTCGTTGTCATGTCTTCAAGGTAGTCTTTTCTGCGTCTTCGTTGGTGTCGGAGGATCTTCGTCAGTTCGACGAACAGCAACTGCACCTTCATCGCGTGCTGCTTTTAGTTTTCCGGATATGGGATCGCAGACCGGCCCCGGGCTGGGCCAGTGTATAGACGGCGCTGCTGCAACAGGTAGCGGCCTGGTGACGGCGAATGGGACGGTCGTCGAGAGCACCATTGAGTGGCGGTGATGTAGTCGGTGATCTTGCGAGGTTGTTCGCCAAGCTGTGGTCGCAGCGCGTTAACGGCGAACCCTCGCAGTTCCATCTCCCAGTATGGGCATCGGTTGTAGACGTGACCCACCTCTCTGCAGTGGTGACAGAGCGGGCGGTGGTCAAGAGCGCGCCAAAGTCCGTCTTTCTTGCGTAGCTGCGCTGGGCGACGGGTGGGCTTGCTGGCGGCGGTGGGGGTGGATGAGGGAATATTAGCGTTAAAGCGCCTTGCAGCGATCGCGCAGGGGGGCCTTGACGGCGGGTGACGGCGTCGTAGGTTTTCGCTGGTGATTATGGTTGCACCTCAGAAAGTCCAAGCGATCGCTAAAGCCCTTTTTTGATGACTTCGGCGATTGAGGCCACTTGAGGTTTCCACATCGGGTACAACTTCTGCAGCTCTGCCCGTGCGACCGCTCTGATAGCCTCGCGCAGATCGTCGGTGGCCAGTGATTAAATTCCGGCGTAGTTGGTAGAGTTCGTGCAACGGTTGAATTGCCGGTTACGCATTTCGAGTGTCTTCTCGATGCTGGTGACCTCGCAAAGGAACTCTTCTACGGTCTTCGGTGGGCTTCGTATCATTGCGCCGAAAATTCTTGCCTCACACCATGCATGAGTAGGCGCAGTTTCTTCTCCTCGGGCAAATCAGGGTTGGCCAGGCGGAACAGATGACTCATTTCTTCCGTAAAGATGGCAAAGTTCTCGTTAGGTAGCTACGCTCGGGCGTCCGGCATAGCTTAGGCCCTTCCCTTGAACGCGACGCTCGTAAATGTGCGCAGGAAGCCGCTATGGAAGTCCCATGTTCTCAAAGTCGACTCCCGGTTCTCAAACCACGTTCTGGCGGCGTCTTCTAAGGCGAAGTATACATGCCGCAGCTTGTCGTCGGAGTCTCAGTTGTGGAAAGTCGCGATTCGTTCGAAGGCCTCCAGCCAGGATTCCGGGCCTTCAGTCGCTGCTCCATGGAAGGTCGGTGGGTCCCGTGCTGCTTGCGGGAGAATGGGGGACCCTGGTCCAGCCACTGGGGTTGTCTTGGTCACCATCTCCTTGGTCGTCTCAGGTAGAAGTTCGTGTTCTGGGGTTTACTGTTGCAGTCGGCGACTTGCTCGATTATCCGGGACGTCGTAGGTTTTGTCTTTGTGGTGCGGGCTTGTATCATGGCTTGTCGGGGGCGTCCGGTACATGAACTAACCAGCACCTCCACCAGATGTCACGTGGTAGTGACGGTTGAGGACACAGCAACAAAACTGTGAATGGCGAAACTAACGTTATTGAGCCAACGTATGCCCAGAAAAAAACAGGCTACATTTATTGTTCAACAAAAACAGCCAACACTCTGTGGTCAGCGGGTCACGCGCGTCGGCTTTTATACATCAGTCGTCGAATGTTCGAGAGTAATCACTGGGACCCGCGTGTCTCCCATAATGTTCTACACTATTCGCGTCGTGCATACAGGGAATCAGATTACACAACGTTTGGTGACAGAGATCGGATGGAACCATCGATAACATTCCAGAAACTTCCGATACATGCAGGCGCGTCTTGCGCTGTGCGATAACATTTGTTAGGCAGTGAAACGTGTCGGCCGATAAAGACAAACAAGTGCACGTTTGTCGCCCAATAAAACGGTAGTTTCGTCTTTCCCAGTTTGGCTGCTTTCTTCACCGTCACTACCCCGCACCTCCACCAGATGTCACGTGGTAGTGACGGTGAAGAAAGCAGACAAACTGGGAAAAATGAAACTAGCGGTTTATTGGGATAACTTGTAGTCTCAAAAACAGGCTACACTCAAAGAATGGTGACAGCGGCGAGCACAGTCGGCGATCGTCGAAAATCTGATCAGCGGGTCAAGCGCGTCGGCTCGTCGAATGTTCCAGAGTAAACGCTGGGACCCGCGTGTCTTCCACGAAGTTCTATACTATTCGCGTCGCGCATACATGCAATCAGATTACAGAAGGTTTGGTGACAGACATCGGATGGAACCATCGATAACACTCCAGAAACATCCGAACATGCAGGAGCGTCCTGCGTTGTGCGATAACATTTGTTAGGTGGTCAAACGTGGTCGCCCTATAAAGATAAAGAAGTACACTTGCCAGTGTCGTCAAAACGTTAAGGTATTTGTTGGACTACACAAAGGAATCCAGTACCTCAGAGTATTGGTCCATCTTTGTCAATAGGGGGACACCACCATCTCTTAATTTCTGCTCTGGTTTGTGTTATGTAACCAGGAATGTTAAACGGTAGGTATTCGTCCGGATACCGGGTTGCAGCTAACATGATAACATTGAATCACAGATTAATTTCAGTTAGCAATCCTTCTAAAGACGTGTGTTTTTTCTGGCGGAATAAGTATTGGCATGGAATACCGTAACAGTTCGAATTTTATTCCTAACAAAGTTGCTTATGTTACTAGTAGCTGTGTGTTTGTAGCACCTACCGACGGCGCTATGCGCGGACGCTGTAGGTCGGCGCCCTCAGTGAGCATGGAAAAAGATGACGAGAGTAAAGATGGGGGCCCATGCCCACGGCGCAAGCACGGCACGCGCTAGTCGGTTCTAAGAGCCTGCTACTCTTGTCTGCTGACTCTCGTGCTTCGTTGCGACCCCTCGGTTTGCGACGTTGGTGACTCCGGATGACGAGATAGCAGACCCCAGCAACCTACCGACCTCAGTCAACCTTCCGCCTGAAGCTACCTAAGGTCCACGAGATGTCGCAGCCCTTCAGCTCCGCTTGCCCGTGTTCTGGCGCATGAACCTGCAGGTATGATTCGCTAAGTAGAAGCCATCTTCGATCTATACCGCATCACCTCGGAAGCTTCTCGGTTTCGCAACTTACTTTGCAGCCTGTCTCCTGAGGCAGCTCAAAATGTGGTAGGCGCCATTGCTGCCCTGTTTGAGCTGCCCCGTACCAACGACATAAGCAGAGTTTTCTAGTTTGCACCAGGGCATTGGAGAGCGCGCGCCTCCAGCAGCTGCTCACCTCCGAGTAGCTAAAATATCGCCTCTCCTCACAGCTGCTGAACAGCATGCGGTAGCTCCTGCACACAAGCGATGTCGACTGGAACGCTGCGCCGTTGAGGGCGCTCTTCCTGTAGCGTTTGCCGCAGTCCATCCGACTTGTTTTGCGTGCCGCAGGAGACTTGGCTCTCAACCATCTCGACCAGCTCGCTGATCAGATCCACGACGCGAGTGCTCCTTCCAGCGCCTCCCTCTCTTCTACGCCAGAGACCTCAGCCATGTCCCGCTAAGAGTCTCTGATTGGCCAGCTCGCCGTTTCCATTGATGCCCTTCGGACATGCTCTTATAATCGGTGCGGCTACTCCTCACGCCCCAGCCGCCGTTTCTCTTCCCCGAGAAGTCCCCGCTTATGCAGTCCTCGAAGCTTGCCTATTTCCAGGTAACATCGCACTTTCCAGCGCCATGCCTGTCAGTGCAAGTCCCCATGCCAGTGGTCGGGAAATGCCCTACGACATCAATGACAGCGTCTTGTGTCCTCGCCTTACAGCTTGGCCGCCTTTTCGTAGTCATAAATCGTGTTTCCGGCCTGCGCTTTCATCAGCGTACTCTCAGCGCACTGCCGTTTTCCAAGCGTGACCGCGCTTTTAAGTCATCTGGCCCTACGCTCCGTGTGGCGAACTCTACCAACATCGCCACGTATTGGCCTATGGTCCCGCACTCTCGACCTTGGCCTGCGGCGCGTGTTCCCGTGGGTCTCCATCGTTGGCGACGTCAATCAGCCTATGCTCGGCTCCATCTTCCTGGCCCATTTCGACCTCGACGTCAGTATGCGCTGCCGTCGACTGATTGACAGCAAGACACGACACTCCATCCCTGGATTTCTGTCTGGTGACGCTCCCACTGGCATCCGCACGCTGATTCCACCATGCCCATACGCTCGCATCCCCTAAGGCTTTTCTGAGGTGGCGAGGCCCTGCAATTAAATCAGCCACTCAAGCACAGCGTAACCAACGACATGTCACGCGTGGTCCACCCGTCGTGCCTTACCCGCGCCGCCTTTTCGGTGAGCAACTGTACATTATTGCTAAACGGGAATTTAAGCAAATGCTCCAGCTGTGTATCATTCCACTATCGTCCAGCAGTTCAGCCTCCCCACTTCAACTGGTGCCCAAGAAAGGACTGGGTGACTGGCGGCCGTGCGGCGACTTCCAGGTGCTCAACGCTAACACGGTCTGCGATAGCTATCCCTTTCCAGCCATTCAAGATTTCACAGGCCTCTTGGAAGGATGCAATGTCTTTAGTAAATAGACCTTTCCAAGGCGTGTCACCAAATCCCCGTTGAGCCTGCCGATATTCCAAAGACGGCCATTACTACACCGTTAGGCCTATTCGAGTATGTGCGCACGCCCTTTGCGCTTGGCAACGCAGCTCAAACGTTCCGAATATTCATTGCCGAGGTAAAGCGTGAACTGCCGGTTGTATTTGCCTACATCGGCGACGTCCTGCTCACCGGTCCCAATCCACAAGATGATGTGTCACCTGCATGAACTCTTCCAACGCGTTGGACAATTTGACCTCATTGTAAACCCCCACAAATGCGTCTTTGGGTCTTCCGAGCTCCATTTTTCGGTTCACCATATCTCCGTGCTGGAAATCCACTCGTTGCCTTCCCACGTCCAGGCAGTGCCAGACTTCCCAGGACTCACTACCCTACCAGTTGTGTGAGTGGCTGGGCCTAGTAAATTTCTCCTGGTGCTTTATTCCGCACTGCGCTGAGCTTCTGCATCGATTGGCGGACCTTAGCACGACCAAGGGCTCCTCATACGCAATTTCCTGGTCTCCCGAAGCTCAAGTTGCTTTTAGGGCTGCTAAACAAGCCGCCATCGATTCGGTGTTTTTTCTCCACCCAACGAGTAACGTGAGTACTCGCATCATGGTGGATTCTTCCACTGTGGCCATCGGCGGTGTTGTCTAGGAGCAAATCGACTCCGAGTGGCGCCGACTGGGTTTCTTCTCTCGGAAACTCCAAGCTGCCGAAACTCGCTACAGCGTTTCTGGCAGCGAGCTGCTCGCTATCTACTCCACCATCAAGCACTTCCGGCACTTGTTGGAGGGCCATCCATTTTTTGTTCTTACAGACCGTAAGCCTCTAGTGTATGTCTTCCGTACGAACTCTTCCAAGTACGTGGCACGTGAACTTCGTCGCACATGAGCTTATATGCTGGAGTTCACTACGGATATCCGACACATCAGACACCGAAAACAAAGCATCTGATGCCCTCTCCCACATAACCTCCCTCGTCACTTCTACATGAACTGTAGATTGGGAACGTGTAGCTCAGGCGTAGATGGAGGCCCTTAGCTGCAAGCGTTCCGTGACCATTCCCCATTCCCTCCGACTAGAACTCGTTCCTCACCCGTTTGTGCCCGGCTCACTCTGGTGCGACATCTCAGCGGGCGCCCGTCGCCCCTTCATTTTGGCTGCCTTTCGTCATGCAATGCTCCCATCCCTTCACGACATCTGCCATCCCAGCATCCGAACCACGCAGCGCTTGCTTACACAGCGTTAGGTCTGGCCAAGCAATAACACCGATGTTCGCGCCTCGCGTACCAGACAGCCAAGGTGACGAGGCAGGGCAAGGAACCACGTTTGCACAACGCAGCACGAAAATCGTTTCATGGCAAGTGTCGCACGTGTGGTGTATAAGTTCCCTCTCACATGCGAGAGAGTTTACATTGGCCAAACCGGTCGATGTATAATTACCGACTGTGTGAGCACCATTACTCCCTCGATGATTATGACGGTGCAAATTTGCCTCGCCATTGCAATGAATGTGACTGTTACCCATTTTTCAAGAATGTCACAATTCTTGGTAGATAGAGACAAGGGCAATGAAGAACGAGAAATCCTGGTAGCGTACTACATCAAGTTATTAGGTGACGACTGCATTAGTACGACCTCGGTGCGCTTACTTGAAAAAGAATTTGCCTCTTTAGGTCTGTCATGACACATGTGATATTTTGTCTTTTCAATGGTCTGTGGTTAGTGATGCCTCCATTGAGCATGCTCTGTTGGCCTTGCTGGGACTATGCCCTTTCTAATAAAGCTCAGTTGATAGTCCACTCGTTATATTGTGCACATCTCTCCTTCTCCTTTGTCTTTTGTGGCTGGTTTTTTCCTGCAACTATGTACCAAATGGCCCGGATGTCAACCCTTCTGGAAGGAGGCTCCCCACACAAAGTCTCTCAAGCAGTCTTTCTTGCCACCTGGCTGTCGCTGTTACCACGTCCACCTTGATTTGGTTGACCCGCTTCCTCCCTCTCATGCCTGCCGGTACATGCTAACAATGATTTACCGCTTCACTCATTGGCACGAAGTCGTGCCCGTTCCGGAAAATGACTGCGGAAACGGTCGCCAAAGCCGACGTTTCAGCATGGTTTTCCCGCTTCGGCTGCCCCAGCACTGTGATCACTGATCGCGGCTGGCGATTTGACTGTACCCTCTTCACTTTCCTCAACCACTTGCTAGGCGCTAAACACTGCTGTACCACCGCATATTAGCGCTGTGCCAACGGCATGGTTGCCGGCTCCACCGCCCGCTCAAGACTGCCTTCACTACGCGCATGGATCGGGAGCAGTGGGTCGACCACCTTCCTATGGTGCTTCTCAGCCTACGCGCTGTCCTTCGTCGCGACGTTGGCTGTTCTCCGGCCGAACTCGTGTGTGGTTTACACCTGCAGCTTCCCGGAGACTTGTTCGTTCCTTCGGGCCCCTTGCCTTAGCCGCTACAGTACCTTCAATGCCTACAGGACTGCATTCAGCAACAGCGCCCTGTCCCGCCTCGATCTTTGGTCCACAGCAATATTGTGCATCCACAACTTGCGTTGTCAACCCACATTTTTGTCTGACGAGACAATGTAAAGGCACCTCTTACACCCTCCTACGGTGAGTCTTAACGTGTCCTCCACAAGACGCCTAAGTCCGCCACCATGCTATTGAATGGTCGCGAAGAGTTAGTCTCATTAGGCCGCATCAAACCGGCCTACCTCGAGAAGCGTCCCTCAAGGTTCCCCGCTGATGTCGCCGGCCTATCCGTGGATCTGCAGGTTACCCAGGCAGCACCACGTACACTTCGTCGACGAGTAAATTTCGAAGCTCCGTCTCTGCGGGGGGGCCTGTAGCGCCCACAGATGCCGCTACGCGCGGACGCTGAAGGTCGGCGCTCTCGATCGGCAATGCAAAAAGATGTCAAGAATAAACTTGGGCAGAACGTGCTCGCGGTGCAAGCACGGCACGTGCTAGTATGTTCTAAGAGCCTGCTGCGCTAGTCCTCTACTTCTGGCGCTCGGCTGCGAACCCTCGGTTCCCGAAATGTTCATCCGGCATCGTGGGAGCAATAGCTATTAACTACAGTCTACTAGGTGTTGCTTGTGGCCTTTCCTGGGTCTTCCGAGCTTTATACAAGCACCGCAGGCTCAACATTAATCTGCCTGATGAAAATCTTGCCGCTGCTATGCCACGTGTATAGAAAACTATTGTCCTTCGGCCATTTCTTCGTTCCAAACAAATGTGCCCGGGAGTGCTTAGTCAAATTTTCTGGTACGTGGATGTGTTGCGGACGGTGGCTTAAGGCATATCCTTCTGGGGACCATTATTCACTTGTGTCAGACCGGTAAAATCAAACTATCACACCGTGTGTCTTCTGAGACCTAGTCCCGCACTTCTTTACAGTGCGTTGCCGTCTGACGCGCAGCGAGACGCGCTCAGTCTCGATATTCCCTCGATGGAGCATCCGAATTTGATAATGAATATCTCGAATTAGGTGAGATTTTCAATATTTTAAGCGATGGGCCTCCATGAAAATGTCACTGAATCCTCCAAATTTGCCATTTAGAGAACTGTCCCCAAGTACGAATAAAGGTTCGTTGATTAATTTTTGTTAATTAATCTTCGGGAGCTCTTGTTATTGGCAAAAAAGTATGTCCACCTTAATTAGGAACTCGTCTGCAAAAACGCCAGGTTCACTGCGCTCATTGCATTTTTTTAGTATGTATTGTCTAAAAAACGCCCGGCATATCTCCCTCAGCAGCTCTACGAACTTGTCATCTATGCATTCGTGCTACCAAATACCCGATATCTATTATGTCGCTACGTTGTCACAGGCTCCTTTAATATCTGCAAATCAGTTAGTACCAACATATTGTCACATAAGCATCTTCCTGGTCTTAACTCATTGTGTAGCATCCCCATTACATCATTTCCTTTTTTACCCACTTCAACAATTGTAATATTATGGCTTACATTGCCATTATATATATCACCGACGTTACCATGACTGGCCTGTACGAGCTCGTCCTACCCTTATCCCATTTGCTTTTTTAGATGAGGTTCATTTTGCTTTCACGACATCCAGCCGGAGCTTTCTTTGTTCTAATCACTTGCTCCATGGCTATAGTCAGTAGTACCTTACCCTTTGGACCGAGGTTTTCGATTAGCTGTATTGGGATTTCATAGGGTCCTGCGATCGCGTTGTTAGGGACCTTTTCATATTTTTTTCCAGTAAAGGATTTATAAGCAATTTTTATCTATCAGTCTTCTCTGTTGCGGCTGGATATGTTTGAGTCTGAACTACGATTTATTTGCTGCCGAGGTTACCCTGATGACATCTCTGATGTACCGCAGCCCATCGCCTATTTCGCAGATGTTACCGTCTTCATCCCTTATAGCCGCTTGCGAACCTTTAGCTGGAGCTCCGGGTGTTTTTTACGTAATTAGAAAATTTTTTGGCGTGCGTTTGTCTCTTTTGCGAATAATATGCGCACAAATTTCACTGTGCATTTAGTTTCCTTTGCACTTCCCGACCTTTTTCTTATCTCAGTATTTGTTACGTTGAAGCAGCGCCTCTTCGTGTAATCCCAACTTTTTAGATTCTCGATAATCACTAGATGCCCACTTACGCTCTTCGGTTGCTTGCTTTATTACGGTGTTCTACCCCTTACGTGGTTTCATCTTTCCAATCAGCAATTTTTTACCGTGTCTGTCTTACTCCTGCTGCACAACGGCACCAGTTCTTTATATCCCCAGACTGCTGTAGGAAGATCTTTCATTTTTTTTCTTTGTTTTTGAGATCGCTGTTCTTGCTTTTCATTTTTATGCTATATTTCGTGTTTTGCCTCCCTATATCTCCCAAATTCTCAAGCTAAACATTTATGATCGCTATCAAGGTTATTTTTTTCCACGTTCCTCGGTCATCGAAGTTGCGGAAAAATTCGAAGTCGTGCTCGGAAAGCTGATCTGTGGGTCAAGTGCGTCGGCTTTTTTACATGACTCGTAGAAGATCGTGAAGTAATCACTGGTGCCCATTTGCCTTCGAGAAAGTACTCTCTAGTTCGCGTTGCTTATACTGTCAGATCACACAGGGTTCGGTGACAACGGATAACGGTTAGAACCACTGACAACATTCGCAAAACTGCCGATACAAGCACGCACGTCCGGCGCTGAGCAATTACGTTTTACATCTGCTAGCCGGTGAAAAGTTGTCACCAGAGAAAGTTAACAAGTACGCGTGTCAATACTGTCACGTAGTAGCGACGGTGAAGAAAGGAAAAAGTCTGTGAATGACGAAACTCGCGTTTTACTTTTAGGCTAGGCTCAAAGAACAACGACAGCGGCGAACACAGTTGGCGAGCCTCGAAGATATGATCTGGTGGTCAAGCGCGTCAGCTTTTTTTTTCATGAGTCATCGAAGGTTCCAAAGTAATCGCTCGTGCCCACACGTCTTCCAGAAAGTTCTACACAATTCACGTCGCACATGCAGTCAGGATGCACAACCTTAGGTGAGAACAGACAGCAGATAGAACCATAGATAACGTTCTAGAAACTTCCGATACATGTGGCCGCGTCCCGCGCTGAGCAATAACATTGTTAGACGTGTAATAAGATGATTTATTACGAGGCACTAGGCACAGTCTAGTAGCACTGGCAGTAGATGAACGCTGATCATGCGCACAGCCGACACAAGAGCGCCTTCTTCGTCTTTCTCTTCACCACAATGGCCCCCGGGAGAGAAGAGGAGCCATCCTGGCGACTTACGGCGTAGGTAGGATGAGGGGGTCATAGTACGGCTTAAGTCGGTTGACATGAACCGTGTCACGCCCGCGATGCCTATGGTCGGGTGAAGGTGTCACAGGTTCTACAACATAGGTGACAGCGGAGGGATGGTCTATGACGCGGTAGGGGCCATCATAGCGTGCAAGGAGTTTGGTCGAAAGGCCAGGGCTGTGAGGCGGGACCCACAACCAAACAAGAGAACCAGTCGGGAAAACTGGTGTAAGCGCGTCACTGTCACGCCGCAGCTTTTGACGACCTTGAGCAGCGGTCGTAAGGGTTCGCGCGAGCTGCCTACAGTCCTTGGCGTATTTGGCGGCTTCAGACACAGGCGTGCATTCGGAAGTATCGGGTCGGTATGGGAGCATTGTGTCCAAAGTACACGAGGGCTCTCGTCCATACAGCAGAAAAAAAGGCGAAAAGCCAGTGGTAGCTTGTGTGGCCGTATTATAGGCATACGTGACGAACGGCAAAACAGTGTCCCAGTTACTGTGATCCGAGGCGACGTACATAGTCAACATGTCACCGAGTGTGCGGTTGAACCTCTCTGTCAAGCCATTAGTTTGCGGGTGGTAGGCTGTAGACTTGCGGTGAACGATGCTGCATGCAGCGAGAAGGGCTTGGATGACTTCGGACAAGAAGACACGTCCCCTGTCGCTGAGCAGTTCGCGTGGTGCGCCATGTCGAAGAACGAAGTTCCGCAAGATGAAGAACGCAACTTCCCGCGCAGAGGCTGCAGGGAGTGCGGCAGTCTCGGCGTAGCGCGTCAAGTGGTCGACACCTACAATTATCCATCGGTTACCCGCGGAACTGCAGGGAAGTGGCCCGTATAGGTCTATGCCGACGCGATCGAAGGGCCGAGCCGGGCAGGGCAGCGGCTGTAGCTCACCAGGAGGGCGAGGTGGAATTTTACGCCGTTGGCACGCCGTGCAAGCGCGTACGTACTGGCGCACGAAGTGATACATGCCGTGCCAGTAGAAACGCTGCCTTAGCCGAGTATACGTTTTCAGAACACCGGCGTGACCATTATGAGGAGCAGCATGAAAATAAGCGCATAGGTCAGAACGCATGTGTCGTGGTATCACCAGGAGCCATTTGCGACCATCAGGCAAATAATTTCTGCGGTAAAGAACGTTGTCGCGGACAGTAAAGTGAGCTGCTTGGCGACGAAGTGTTCGAGAAGAGGATGTGGCGGATGGGTCGTGGAGGAAATTCAGCATAGTTGAAAGCAGGGGATCCTTACGCTGCTCGTCCGGCATATCAGCGACGTTGAAGGCTGACATGGATGCGAAGAGCGGAGACACTGAAGCCACATCACAAGGTAGCGGCGATCGGGAAAGCGCATCGGCGTCAGAGTGCTTTCTGCCCGATCGGTAGACAACGCGGATATCATATTCTTGTAAGCGGAGTGCCCATCGCCCTAGGCAACCTGACGGATCCTTCAACGAGGACAGCCAGCAAAGTGAATGGTGGTCGGTGACAATGTCAAAAGGGCGACCATATAGGTATGGGCGAAATTTGACGAGCGCCCAAATAATGGCCAAGCACTCCTTTTCGGTTACTGAGTAGTTGGCTTCTGCCTTCTTTAAAGTTCGGCTCGCATACGCGACGCCGTACTCGTCATAGCCGTCTTTCCGTTGTGCGAGGACTGCACCAAGTCCGATACCGCTGGCGTCCGTATGTACCTCTGTAGGCGCTGTGGGATCGTAGTGTCGAAGAATCGGTGGCGAAGTAAGTAGGCGACGTAGTTGCTGGAAGGCTTCGTCACAGGAAGTTGACCACGCGGAGATGCCGTTGGTAGCGGTAAGCAAATTGGTCAGTGGTGCGATGATAGTCGCGAAATTGCGCACAAAACGCCGAAAGTAAGAGCAGAGCCCTATAAAGCTGCGGAGCGCCTTAAGAGTAGTGGGCGTCGGAAACTCTGCGACCGCGCGAAGCTTGGCTGGGTCACGAAGCACGCCGTCCTTCGATACAACGTGACCCAATATTGTTAACTTGCGAGCAGCAAAACGGCACTTCTTGATGTTAAGTTGGAGGCCAGCAGAGGTGAGGCAGGTCAGTATCTCACGCAAGCGAACGAGGTGCGTCGGGAAATCTGGCGAAAACACCACGATATCATCAAGGTAGCACAGACATGTTTTCCACTTGTAGTTGCGAAGGATGGTGTCCATCATACGCTCGAAAGTAGCGGGCGCGTTGCATAGCCCGAATGGCATTACGGTAAATTCGTACAAGCCATCGGGCGTGATGAAAGCTGTCTTCTCACAGTCATCATCTGCCATCGGCACTTGCCAATGCAATGCACTTGCCAAGCAGCCGGAGCGAAGATCCAAAGATGAGAAGTACTCTGCGCCTTGCGAGGAGTCGAGGGCGTCATCTATCCGAGGCAGCGGATAGACATCTTTACGAGTGACCTTATGGAGTCGACGGTAATCCACACAGAAGCGTATTGACCCGTCCTTCTTGCGTACTAATACTACAGGAGACGCCCAAGGAATGTGGGAAGGGTGAATGACGCCACGGTGCAGCATGTCGTCGACCTGCTCGTTAATGATCTTCCGCTCGGCTGCCGACACGCGGTATGGTCGCTGGCGTAACGGAGGATGGGAACCAGTGTGTACGCTGTGAGTGACGGTTGTCGTACGCCCCAGAGATGGTTGGTCACAGTCAAACGACGAGCGAAAATTCTGAAGAAGCGCGAAGACTCGCTGGCGATATGGAGGCGGCAGATCGGCGTCTACGACAGAATCAAGAACGTTTGACGACGACGACGACAATGATGATGATGATGTGCACGGCACAGGAGAAGTGAGGGCGTCGAGTTCATAACAGGCAGTGTCGTCGGAAACATCGAGAATGTGAAGCGGGTCAAGGGGCTGAACACGACCGAGTGATTCGCCGCGCAGTAACGACACATGGTAGTGATACGGGTTACACACAAGTATTGAGGATAATCCAGACACAGTGGTGAGGACGGCAAATGGGAGAGGTAGGGCCTTGCGACGTAGAAAAATTGGCGACGGTGTAAAAAGTACTGTAGCGTCTGGCGCGGTAGAGCGAGAGACGGGCACAAGCACACACATGTCGGGTGGTATGTCCGTATCGGACACAATAGTGAGCTTGGAGGCTTTTTGTTCAGAAGGGTCAGGCAGCGGGGCATCGGCAAGCGGGAAAAGCGCTACTTCGGCCCGGGCGCAGTCGATGATGGCACGATGGTGAGACAAGAAGTCCCAGCCGAGTATAATGTCATGTGAACATGATGACAACACGAGAAATTCAACAACGTAGACAATGCCTTCGATGAACACCCTTGCAGTACATTGAGCGACCGGGGCTATATGCTGCGCAGTCGCGGTGCGTAGAAGCATACCAGACAACGGCGTTGTGACCTTATGGAGGCTGCGACAAAGCTTTTCGTCGATAACAGAAACTGCAGCCCCAGTATCAATAAGCGCAATTGCGGCGGTTCCTTCGACCAAAACGTCCAATAAATTGCGTGGCGACTGTGCAGGCCTTGGAGAAGTCGCGAAGTTTGCAGTTCGTGCCTGCGGAACTGCAGCAACTAGTTTCCCTCGCTAGGTGACTGGCGGCGACGTAAGGGGGAAAGTGAGCGACGACGTGGCGATGGCGAACGATGGGTGCCGACAGGGCGTCGCGGAGGCGGCGAAAACTCGTGGTCGGGAAGCATCGCATGCCCGGCGGTATCGTGGGAATAGGCATATCCAGGTGGTGCGACAGGAGCGTTAGCAGCTGGCATACGACGATGGCAGAAGCGCGCAACGTGGCCGGCGACACCGCAAGCGAAGCATATGGGTCTGTTGTCGCGTGTGCGCCAAGAGGTCTGAACTGGGCGTCGAGATGGAACGGGAGGCGACGCGGGAGGAGGTGCAGCAGGAAATCGCATTGGCGCCGGAAACGAGAACGTCGGCGGCGCAGGTCGCGCGGCGACTTCGGCATAAGTCAGAGGTGCAGCCACGGGAGGGCAGGGTTGGGCGAAAGGTAAAGACCCAGCAAGTTCCTCGCGAATGGCCCGCCTAATGGGAGCAGCCAGAGATGTGTCAGGCAGGGTAGGTCCATCGTTGAGAGGCAGCATAGACAATTGGCACGCCACCTCCTCCCGAATGAAATCCTTTATCTCAACAGAGAGCGATGCTGCTGGCGTGGTGTTTGAGCGAAGCGTGAGGCCCGAGAGAGAGTCGCCAGGTGCGAGAGCGCTGCGCGCAAGGACCCTTTGTCGACGCAGCTCATCGCAGCTCTGGCAAAGAGTGACGACAGCTGCGACAGAAGTAGGGTTCCGCGCCAGGAGCATTTGAAATGCGTCGTCCTCGATGCCCTTGAGGATGTGCTTCACCTTGTCTTCTTCAGTCATGGTGGAATCGACGCGGGCGCAAATATCAACGACATCCTCTATGTAACTAGTATAAGTCTCGCCGGGCTGTTGAGCGCGCTGGCGGAGGCGTTGTTCAGCACGGAGTTTTCGCAAGGCTGGGCGACCGAAGACTTCCGCGAATGCAGTTTTGAAAGCGGACCAGGTTTGCAGCTCCCGTTCGTGATTGTGGAACCAGAGGTTCGCAACGTCAGCAAGATAGAAGATGACGCTACGGAGCTTCGTCGGGTCATCCCACTTGTTGTGTTCACTGACGCGCTCGTAGGTCGAGAGCCAATCTTCTACGTCAGTCTCACCTGAGCCGCTAAAAACAGGAGGGTCCCGCTGCCGTTGCACGGCGCCGCACATGACAGGAGCGGCGTTCATAGTAGCGGCTGGTGAGGTCGGGGAGTGCAGCACCTCCACCAAATGTAATAAGATGATTTATTACGAGGCACTTGGCACAGTCTAGTAGCACTGGCAGTAGATGAACGCTGATCATGCGCACAGCCGACACAAGAGCGCCTTCTTCGTCTTTCTCTTCACCACAGACGGTTTAAAAAAAAGTCACCCAAAAACGATAAACACGTAGGCCTGTCAATACAATGGCTTTTGTCCTTATAGTTTGCGCTTCTAGGCAGTTTTGAGTCTATGCCTACCCAACGTGTAAAACCGTCCATCCATCATGTAAGACTAATCGCTGAAAGAAAATTAACGTATAAAATAATTTCCAAAGAAAACATTGGCGGTTGTGAGTTGTGAAGCTACGACCGCACGCACAGAAGCCGGTGGCAGCGCTCCCTGGTTCGATACCGGCTGGAACCGGGTATTTATTTCTTATTCCCGGCGACAGCCGCTACGGACACCTGGCACAACGGGCAGCGGACCCCATCGCCAACCGAAATGGCTACTGACATGAGCCTGCAACAGCTTACGCTGTAATAGTCATATTCGGAGTAACAACACTTGGAAAATAAAGCAGCAATTGATGCCTAGAGACGGAGGCACCATGATATGCTATAATGTCTAGTGATATCATCGTCGACATTTTCTTTTTTTCTCTCCTGTCACTAAAATTTTATCCACATTTGACCGGCTCATTTGTACATTGAACCTGCGAAGGCTGCACCAAGCCATCTGTCACGGACACGTGAAAAAATGAACGATAGTTGTATAGGCATGGTAATTTCTCTTCATGTCAGACAATTTAGGGCTCACACACGTGCACCAGTGTTACTTTATATTCCTGGCCTTGTTCATAAGTCGCAATTCATTTATATCTTATCTTTATCGGGCGACGTTTCGCCGCTTAACAACTGTAATCGCACAGCGACGGACGCGCCTGCATGTATCCGACGTTTCTGGAAAGTTATCGATGCTTCTAACCGGCTGTCTGTTGTCGCCGAACCTTGTGTTATCTGATTTCATCGCGTAACGCGAATGGTGTAGAACTTTGTGGAAGGCACGCGGGTCCAGACGATTAGTCTGGAACATTCGACGACTGCTCTATAAAAGCCGACGCGCTTGACCCGCTGATCAGATTTCCGACGATCGCCGACTCTGTTCGCCGCTTTCGTTGTGCTATAAGTGTAGCCTGTTTTGTGGGCACAAGTTCGCCCAATAAAATCTAGTTTTGCCTTTCACAGTATTGCTACTGTGTTATTAACGTCACCACCACGTGACATGTGGTGGAGGTGCTTGTGCGTTCATGTACCGAACGCCCCCGCAAAGCCGCGATCCAAGCCCGAAGCCCGAGGACAGAACCAACATCGCCCAAGACCAGCGTGCTAGCCGCAGACTGCAAGGACTGCCCCCAGAGCACGGACTTCTACCTGAGACGACAAAGAAGATCGTGGTCAAGACAACCCCAATGGCTGCCCCAGCGTCCCCCGTTATCCTACAACAACCTCGGGACCCACCAACCTTCCATGGAGCAGCGACGGAAGACCCGGAATCATGGCTGGAGACCTACGAACGAATCGCAACATTCAACAACTTGGACTCCGACGAGAAGCTGCGGCATGTCTACTTCGCCTTAGAAGACACCGCCAGAACTTGGTTTGAGAACAGGGAATCGACCTTGACAACGTGGGACCTGTTCCGTACCGGCTTCCTACGCACCTTTACAAGCGTCGTGCGCTAGGAAAGGGCTGAAGCTATGCTGGACGCCTGAGTGCAGCTGCCAAACGAGAACGTCGCCATCTTTGCGGAAGAAATGAGCCGTTTGTTCCGCCACGCCGACCCGGATATGGCCGAGGAGAAGAAAGTCCGCTTACTGATGCGTGGTGTAAAGGAGGAACTTTTCGCCGGGATGGTAAGAAGCCCACCGAAGACTGTCGGAGAGTTTCTTCGTGAGGCGACGAACATTGAGACGACACTCGAGATCCGGAACCGGCAGTTCGATCGCCGCACGACCTATACACACTACGCCGGGGTTCAATCATTGGCCACCGACGACCTACGCGAGACTATCCGAGCTGTCGTGCGGGAGGAGCTACAAAAGCTGTTCCCATCATCACAGCCTCAAGTGGCTTCGATTACCGACGCCGTGCGTGACGAGCTCCAACAACAGCTTGGAGTAGCCCCTGAATCGCCGCAGCCTGAGCCGCAAGCGATGACCTACGCCGCCATCGCGCGCCAGGGCCCTGTCACGCCGCAGTTCCGTCGTTCGCCGCCGCCGCAGCCAGCACGATTACCCGTCGTCCAGCGCACCTAGGCGAGGAAGACAGACATTTGGCGCGCTCCTGACCACCGCCCGCTCTGCTACCACTGCGGAGAAGCGGGTCACGTCTACCGACGATGTCCATACCGGGAGATGGGACTGCGAGGTTTCGCCGTGAACGCTCCGCGCCCGCAGCAAGGTGAACGCCCCCGGGATATCGCCGACTACTTCGCCGCTACTCAGTGAAGCTCTCGACGACCGTCACGTTCGCCATGACCAGGCCGCTACCTGTCGCCGCAGCGCCGACCATACACTGGCCCAGCCCGGGGCCGGTCAGCGAGCCCATATCCGGAAAACAAAAGGCAGCAACCGATGGAGGTGCGGTTGCTGTTCGTCGAACTGACGAAGATCCTCCGCCGCCGACGAAGACGCCGAAGAAACCATCTCGACGACATAATAACGACACGCCGCCGTCCCGAGGAAGTCAGGAAGCCAAGACTACACCGACGAAAGACGACTTGACGATGCGACTTACCAGCTTCAGTTCAACACGACGCAGCCGTGATCCGACGCCAAGACCCAACTCCAATGCAAGACAAAGAACCACCGACCTCGACGTGCTTCTAGACGGCCACGCAGTCACCGCCTTAGTCGACACAGGCGCCGATTACTCAGTCATGAGTGGACACATCGCCGTACAGATCAAAAAGGTTAAGACTGCAAGGGAAGGCCCTCGAATTCGGACCGCTGGAGGACACCTGATTACGCCGACAGGAATGTGCACGGCAAGAATTACCATTCGCGACCGCACTTACCCTGTCACCTTCGTTATCCTCCAACAGTGTTCACGAGACGTCATTCTCGGCATGGACATCCTCAACCAACACGGCGCAGTCATCGACCTCAAGTCGAAGTCCATAACGCTGTCGGAAGATCATGCGACACCGCCGGAGAGCCCTCGTAGTCACCACGCCTTGAGTGTGCTCGTACATCAAGTGAGCATCCCGCCTCGCTCCAGCATTGTCATTTCGGTCGGCACCGAAACACTCGCTGACGTAGAAGGCGTCATCGAAGGTGACTAACGTCTACTGCTAGACCGTGAAATTTGCGTCGCAAGAGGGATCGCTCGACTGCACGGAGAAAACACGAAAGTGTTGCTGGCAAACTTCAGCCAGGAGTTCAAGCACATCAACAAGGGCACGACGATCGCATACATCGAGGAAATTCTGGAAAACAGCAATGCGTTTGTCCTCTCGAATTCCGCCGCATCTACCCCGACGACCTTAGTTCCCGAGCCAGACTTCGACATAGATCCAAGTCTCCCCGCGATTAAGCAACAACAGCGCAAAAGTCTACTTCGACGATACAAAGAGTGCTTTTCGACGTCATGAAGGATTCGACGAACTCCAGTCGCAAAGTATCGCATAATAACCGAAGAGGGCGCTCAACCTCTCCACCAGAGCCCATACCGAGTTTCGACGCGAGAATGCGAAGCTATAAGGCACCAAGTCGACGAAATGCTGCGCGACGACATCATCCAGCCGTCCAAAAGCCCGTGCGCATCTCCTGTAGTCTTGTTGAAAAAAAAGGACGGAACCCTGCGTTTCTGCGTCGATTATCGTCGTCTGAACAAGATCACGAAGAAGGACGTATACCCCCTCCCACGGATAGACGACGCACTGGATTGGCTCTGCACGCTAAATACTTCTCGTCAATGGACCTCAAGTCTGGCTATTGGCAAATAGAAGTCGACGAAAGAGATCGCGAAAAGACGGCCTTCATCACCCCAGACGGCCTCTACGAGTTCAAGGTTATGCCATTCGGACTGTGCTCGGCGCCTGCAACGTTCCAGCGCGTAATGGACACGGTTTTAGCAGGATTGAAGTGGCAGACCTGTCTCGTTTACTTGGATGACATCGTCGTCTTCGCCGGAAATTTCGACGATCACCTGAGGCGGCTTGCGACAGTACTAGAGGCCATCAAGTCATCAGGGCTCACTCTGAAGGCGGAAAAGTGCCGATTCGCTTACGATGAGCTTTTGTTTCTAGGCCACGTCATCAGCAAATCAGGAGTACGCCCCGACCCACAGAAGACAGCTGCCATCGCAAAGTTCCCGCAGCCAACCGACAAGAAGGCAGTGCGCAGATTCCTTGGCATGTGTGCCTACTATAGGCGCTTTGTCAATGACTTTTCACGTATCGCGGAGCCGCTAACACATCTAACCAAATGGGATGTCGAGTTCAAGTGGGAAACGCCGCAGGCCAAGGCATTTCAAGAACTCAAACGAAGCATGCAGTCGCCGCCGGTACTTGCACACTTCGACGAGGACGCCGATACCGAAATCCACACTGACGCCAGTAGCCTAGGCCTCGGTGCCGTCCTAGTTCAGAGGAAAGAATGACTTGAACGGGTGATATCGTATGCTAGCCGGTCGCTGTCAAAAGCGGAAAGCAATTATTCTACGACTGAAAAGGAATGCCTCGCCATCATTTGGGCTACAGCTAAATTCCGCCCTTACCTCTATGGCAGGCCATTGAAAGTCGTCAGCGACCACCACGCGTTGTGTTGGCTAGCTAACTTAAAGGACCCTTCAGGACGGCTGGTGCGGTGGAGCCTCAGACTACAAGAATATGACGTCACGGTAATATACAAGTCCGGAAGAAAACACTCCGACGCCGACTGCTTATCACGCGCCCCCATCGATCCCCCGCCGCAAGACGACGAGGAGGACGACGCCTTCCTTGGGATAATAAGCGCGGAAGACTTCTCTAAACAGCAACGAGCAGACCCGGAGCTAAAAGGCCTCGTCGAGTATTTGGAAGGGAACACCGACGTTGTCCCTAGGGCATTTAAGCGTGGGGTTTCTTCGTTCACGCTACAAAACAACCTGCTCGTGAAGAACTTCTCACCAGTCCGCGCCAGCTACCTTCTTCTTGTACCCTCAGCGCTGCGTCCAAAAATACTGCACGCCCTACACGACGATCTAACCGCTGGGCACCTGGGGTTCTCCCGGACGCTGTCGAGAATACAGGAAAGGTATTACTGGCCGCGTCCGACCGCCGACGTCGCCCGTTACGTCAAGACATGCCGAGACTGTCAACGACGCAAGACACCACCGACAAGGCCAGCAGGATTACAACAGCCGATCGAACCTCCTCGCCGACCATTCCAGCAGATTGGTATGGATTTGTTGGGGCCGTTTCCGATGTCAACATCCGGGAATAAGTGGATCGTCGTGGCGACGGACTATCTCACCCGCTTTGCTGAAACTAAAGCTCTACCAAAAGGTAGCGCAGCCGAAGTGGCGAAATTTTTCGTCGAGAACATCCTGCTACGACATGGTGCTCAAGAAGTCCTCATCACCGACAGAGGAACGGCTTTTACAGCAGAGCTCACCCAGGCCATTCTGCAGTATAGCCAGACAAGCCACAGGAGGACAACTGCCTACCATCCGCAGACGAATGGTCTCACGGAGCGCCTGAACAAGACCCTCCCCGACATGCTAGCAATGTACGTCGACGTCGAGCACAAGACCTGGGACGCGGTCCTGCCGTATGTAACCTTCGCTTACAACACGGCAGTGCAAGAAACAACACAGATCACGCCGTTTAAGCTGGTTTATGGCAGGATCCCGAAAACGACGCTCGACGCCATGCTGCCCCACGTCACTGGGGAAGAGAATGTTGACGTCGCTAGCTATCTGCAGCGCGCCGAAGAAGCCCGACAGCTCTCCCGCCTACGGATCAAGAACCAACAGAGGACCGACAGCCGACACTACAACCTCCGACGATGCTTCGTCGAATACCAGCCCGGCGACCGTGTTTGGGTTTGGGCACCGATACGCCGACGAGGTCTGAGTGAGAAACTATTGCGCCGCTATTTCGGACCCTACAAGTTCATTCGACGTATTGGCGCACTGGACTATGAGGTCGTGCCAGACGGAATTTCGCATTCACAGCGGCGCCGCGCACGATCTGAAGTGGTCCACGTGGTGCGTCTGAAACCCTTTTACGGACGCTGACGAACTTCCTTATTTTATTGTTTTCTTTGCTACGGGTGTTTTTCTTTATTACTTTCGTTTGTATGCAGCATCGGGTCGATGCTTTTTAAGAGGGGGGTATTGACACGTGTGCTTATCTTTATCGGGCGACCACGTTTCGCAGCTTAACAACTGTAATCGCACAGCGACGGACGCGCCTGCATGTATCCGACGTTTCTGGAAAGTTATCGATGCTTCTACCCGGTTGTCTGTTGTCGCCGAACCTTGTGTTATCTGATTTCATCGCGTAACGCGAACGGTGTAGAACTTTGTGGAAGGCACGCGGGTCCAAACGATTAGTCTGGAAAATTCGACGACTGCTCTATAAAAGCCGACGCGCTTGACCCGCTGATCAATTTCCGACGATCGCCGACTCTGTTCGCCACTTTCGTTGTGCTATAAGTGTAGCCTGTTTTTTTGGGCACAGGTTCGCCCAATAAAGTCTAGTTTTGCCTTTCACAGTATTGCTACTGTGTTCTTAACATCACCACCGCGTGACAATATGTCCACAAAACATCACAGTCCTCAAATGATGAAGTGTTCTTGCATTTGTGACAATTCAGCCGAAGTTTAAACTGTGTTCCACCGGTCAACGATTGCTCATGCTCAATCTTAACACATTGACCGGTATTACCTGCACAATATATACCGCAGCTACAATGAACATTTGTCACCGGCCTTTGTATAACACTGACATCATTTCCACGGATTGTCAGTGTTAGCATACGAACTTGCCGATATCTTCCTTTAACTTCATTCCTTTCTATGTTACTCCGGTTCTGGGGCAAGCATTCAGAACACTTGCGTTGATCCAGAGCATCAACAAGGTTTCAATTCGCTTGTGCGCCCCTTATCCTCTTTTTCTTCTTTTCAGACCTGCAACTTCGATGCCAACACTGTTTTAAGGACAAAACGAAGATGGATCGCACGCACCAGTGGTTGCCTAGAGAAAGTGTTTGTTAGCTAATGTCATTTATTATTTTTGTATGCTTAGTGCGCGCACTTATTCTTTAATCACAATGAAGCTACTCTAACTATCATAGCGCAGATTTTAGAATCTCAAAGGTCTTCACACATAAATCAAGTGATACTAAAGCCGTAGTTATAGGAGATCTACTCCTGTCTACCTGCTTGATGTTACTCTCTGTAGTTGAGGTAGACCCGCATAGTTGATCGGCATAATAAGATCAAAATAAAAGGCTTGTTACTGCACAGATATCACGCACTTATTCAGAGGTCGGCCCGTCAACACCTCTGATTTCATTACCTTAGGGTGGGCCCTCCCCGGTACAACGCAGACACAACAACAACACACAGTCACCAACGCAGTAAATACCTCTATAATACAATTCCTATCCCTATAGTTGCCAGGACATTTTGTATTCGGATAAGCATAGAAGCAAACCCTTTTCAAAAAACTGTTGGCTCTTAGACAACATGGAAACTGTTTTCCGTGGGTGTCACCATGTTTCGGCACGTAGCGACACCTCACCTGCACCAGCGTGCCTCCACTTCTTCGGTGTTTATAAATGCTGCACCGGCGCGCCCCAGCCCGTCGAAGTCATCTACAGGGACATGTACGACATCAAGTTTTGAACCGCCCTTCGATAGGTAAGGTTTCCTAGCTAAATTAGGCCAAGGTTTAATAATATGCAAAAATACTGTAGCAGGACGTAAGACATGTGTATGGTATTCTAAGCAACCAGTGTATTTTGGGACACTGCATAGCATAGTAGGCAAGACTGACAAACTATATTAGCAAGCAATAACGGTATGGATAAACTTCCAATAAAGGAACGTGTAGAGTGTCCTAATATCTAATGCTCAAACTTAAACTTCATACTCGCGTAATCTCCACATTTTAAGTAAACCCCGTAAAACATAAAAAGAAGCACGCCACAAGCCTACTTGCATGCCGCCATTGCAACATTCTTCAACCTGCTACATATGAATGAATAGTGCACCAAGCCTGGTGAGTGGCCGTTGTAGACAGGGACGGAAGCAAGCAATGTGGTTTAGATGGGGTAGTTGAAATACACACCTAAACAAACTAACCTCAGAACTAAGCAGAACAGTTATTTTATTATTCTAATTGTCAGATATAATTACTGTGCAGCTGAAGAATGCGATATATTATTCCCACTTCTACTCCCGTTTATCCTATTGCACACTAGTTTGCGGTACTATAACATCAATGAATTATAACAAACTGGAGGTATTGCAGACGAAAGTGCTGTGCATTCTTGGGAATTATCATGATGAACCCACAAATCTACCAATTACCACTTCGTTTATTAAACATAATTAGCTCAAAGCGAGTAAAATATATGACTACAATCTTCTGCGGCATACATAAACATAACCTGCTACATTCAGCACACATAACGTCAGCTCGTTGTGCACTGCGTAACGAGCGGATAATTATACCATGAACACGCACAAATTATAGAAAGGCTGCCCTCGCCTAACAAATACCCGCACTAATCATCATTATCATCATCTTCACCCTATTTTATGTACACTGCAGGACGAAGGTCTCTCCCTGCGATCTCCAATTACCCTTTCCTGCCCCAGCCGATTCCAACTAGCACCCGCAAGTTTCCTAGTTTAGTCGCACCACCTAGTTTCCGGCCGTCCTCTACTGCGCTTCCCTTCTTTTGGTACCCATTCTGTCACCCTAATATTCCGACGGTTATCTACTCTACGCATTACATGACCAGCCCCGCGCCATTTTTCTTTCTGAATGACTATTAGAATATCGTCTATATCCGTTTGCTCTCTGATCCAAACCGCTCTCTTTCTGTCGCTTAAAGATATGCCGAGCTGCCTTCGCGCCATCGCTCTTTGCGCAGTCCTTAACTTATTCTCAAGCTTTTTTGTCAGTGTCCAAGTCTCTGCCCCTATATGTCAGCACCGGTAAGAAGCACTGATTGTATAATTTCCTTTTGAATGATAACGGTAAGCTTCCAGTCCGGATCTCACGATGGTCTGCCGTATGTGATCCAACCCATTTTTATTTTCCAGTGAATTCCCTTCGCATAGTCAGGGTTCCCTGTTATCAGTTGACCTAGGCAAACATACTCCTTCACCGACTCTAGAGGCTGACATGCGATCTTGAACTCATGTTTCCTTGTCCGGTTATTTATCATTATCTTTGTCTTCAGCATATTATTCTTCAGCCCCAATTTTACACTCTCCCTGTTAAGGCCCTCAATAATTTGTTGTAACTCGTCCGCAGTGTTGTTGAATAGAACAATGTCAACGGCAAACCGGAGGTTGCTGAGGCATTCGCTATTGATCCTGACTCCTAAACCTTCCCAGTTTAATAGCTTGAAAACTTCTTCCAAGCACGCAGTGAATAGCAGTGGACAGATTGTGTCTCCTTGTCTGACCCCTTTCTTTATAAGTATCTTTCAACTTTTATTGTGTAGAATTACGGTGGCTGTGGAATCTTTAGATATTTTGCATGGTATTTACGTAAGTGGTCTGTACTCCTTGATTATGCAATGCCTATATGACTGCTGGTATCTCTATGAATCAAATGCTTTTTCGTAATCTATGAAAGCCATATAGAGAGGTTTATTGTTCTCTGCGGATTTCTAGATAACCTGATTAATGACATGAATGTGATCCATTGTAGTGTACCCCTTCCTGAAGCCAGCCTGTTACCATGGTTGACTAAAGTGCAGTGTTGCCCCTATTTTATTGGAGATTATTTTGGTAAATATTTTATATAATACAGGGAGTAAGCTAATAGGCCTATAATTTTTCAGTTCTTTAACGTGTCCCTTATTGTGGATGAGTATGACGTATTTGTAAATTCATAAGTAAAATTCAGCATGCAGCTCTATAAATTCAAGTCGCAAATAGGATTTTTTTTTGTTGAATGAGTGAAGAACACTTGAACACGAGTGCACATTTATTTTTCACGCTTCTATGTTTTCAATGTACATGAAAAGATTTTCGTAGTTTCCATATCTGTATTTGTTTTTAGCCTGCATCGTATATGTTATTTTCACTATTTCAAGATACCCTGCGATGTAAAGTCTTTCAAACTGTTGTTTTGTGAATGTATCACTTTGCCTGCTGTCTGTATGGTCCTCCCCAAGGTCCCCAGGACCCCTCAAGTTATCTATGACAATTTTTTTGCCCCGAGGAGCCCTAACATGGTGTTGGAAATCAGCTGAACTGAACTTAACATACGACCCCACGCTGAGAAGCCGAGTGTCATACAGCCTGGTCGAGGCCAAGGCCTTCTAGATAGCAGGCATGCTCACTCTGCTCTATGGCAATTATTTATTTATATATTTATTTATTTATTCATTTTTTTTTATTTATTGATACTGTTATACCAAAGGCAGATACAGTGTAGAGTAATAAAATAAGCATCAAAGCTCGCCACAACCACTAGCGCTACACAAATCAATCCAGAGAATACAACTGCTTAAGTGTGCCAGTTTTACACATGAATATAAGCATTGTATAACAGGCACCGAACATTACAAGCAACGACTGTACTATACAAAATAATATTTTCAAGATCAGAAACAGAAACTTCAATATCACGTAGGATCATTTCAATCATGTCATGTTGCACGTGCTGCTTATCATTGCACAAAAAAGCTAATAATGTGAGAGGATGGTTACATAGAAGAATAATAGGCCAATACAGATTTTTCAAACTGTTCTAGAGAATCAATTTTCGCTATGCTATGCGGTAGCGCATTCCAATCTTCAATAGCCTAAGGAAAGAGGGAGTACTTAAATGAGTCAACTTTTGTTGTTATGCGCATATATTGGCACTCGTGGCCAGACCTAACGAACCGTGATATCCGTGACGTCCTCTTTTGCAAGTACCTCTGAGTGTCGAAATTGAAGTGGTTATGTTTCCATAAATCAATCAATTTTGGTCCAGCCACGTTTCGCCGCAATGAAAGCTCGGGCAAGTTTAGTTGAGTGATCATCTCAGTCACAGAATCAGTGTACCTATATTTTGAAATAATAAACTTTGCTGCACGCCTCTGTATTCTTTTCTCAATTTTATTTACTTCACTCTTCTTATACGGATCCCATATTATGCTAGCATATTATATCGCGGGACGTACCAATGCCAGATATGCAGTTAGATTAACATCTTGGGGAGCAAGTTTAAGCCTCCGTCTTAGTGACCAAAGTTAAATCTCTGCGGCATTACATAAATTAGTGAAGTGTTTTTCCAAGGTCAATCATCTGATATCGTAATGTCTAAATACTTGAAGTGGCTCACTTGTTTTAGTGGTTTACCGTCCAACTTGTAATTGTAATGTAACACATTTCTTGTTTTTATTGTTATTCGCGCACAAACAGTTTTTTCGTAGTTCATTTCATTTTTCATCGCTTGCTCCAATTGGTGATTGATTCTAGTGCTAAATCTAACATTAATTGGTCCTCATGACACGAGATTTTAGAGTATATTAAGCAATCATCTGAAAATAAAGGAACCATTACGTTATCATTATGACCATTTGTCATGTCATTATCATAACATAAGAACAATACAGGTCCTAACACAGACCCTTGAGGGACACCTGATGTTACTTTTAGAATTTTCGATTTGTTTCCTTTCACTTCACATACTGCGATCTGTTAGTAAGGTATGAAAGAATCCAATTAACTATATTTAAATTAACTCCGATATCAAGTAGTTTACCAATCAAATCCGAGTGTGAAACCTGGTCGGAGGCGTTTGATAAATATAGGCTGATTCCGTCCACCTGACCTGTTTCATTAATTATCTGAGCAAAATTGTGTGCTGTTTCTGCAAGCTGGGTGATAGTGGACAATCGGTTCCTAAATCCGTGTTGGCTAGAAATAAATATGTTCGAGCTTTCGATATAATTAAACAAGTTTTTTGATAGGATATGCTCGAACATCTTGCAGCAAGTGCATGTAATTGAAATGAGTCTGTAATTTTGAAATCTATGTTTGTCCCCAGTTTTATGAACTGGCGCGACTCGCGCCGCTAACCAATCAGTTGGTAAATTTGCTGTTCAAGAGGCGCACGGAAAATTATCAACAAATACTCCGCGATCCATTCAGCATATTGTCTCAAGAATACATTAGGGCTGCCATCTGGGCCAGGAGACATTTACGTGTTTACACCTAAGAGAAGTGAAAGTATACCTTCTACAGTTAAGGTAATGTCTGGCATGTCTGAACGACCATTAGTCATTTTCTCTCTTATTTCTGCAGGCAATGGTAGGGGAGGGTCAAACACGGAGTGGAAAAAAAATTTTGTATATATCATCAATTTGCGCAAGGTCTGTAATTATACATTCATTGCTGGTAACACGCCTGACATCCTCACGTGATGTAGCGAAGTGACGCCATAAACGCTGTGGCGAATCTTTCATAAACCGTGATAATGTGTGGGAATAGTAATGTTCTTTCGCAGAAGATAATTTTTCCTTTAGTATTATCGAAAGATCTCGAATCTCATTATGATCTTTATTTTTAATTCTCCTGCTACGTTTTAATTTTTGCTTTAACTGAATGATTTCTTGGTTCACCCCAGGATTTCGCTTTTTCACTTTTTTTATCTTTATTGGAACCTTGTCATAGAAACGGTAATTGACAATACCTTTAAACTTATGCCACAACGTGTTGACCTTAGCTGCTTCATCAAACGTATCCAATGCCATCTCCAGGTAATCTAGGATGCTGACATCATCTGCTGCAGCAAAATTTCTTACGTGTATTGCTTGTCTGTGATGCTTGACTGGCAACACTTTCTTTATGCCAAATAGGACAAGTTTGTGTTCTAAAAGTCCATCGTGAACAGAAACGGCACAAACAGGTCCAATTCTAGTATCTTCATTAACAACCTGCGTAAGATCTCTGCTAAATACCATGTCAAATAAAGCATCACAGTGTTTCAAGTCTGCCGAGCCAGTCTGCCGCACATCCCAACGAATATCTGGCAGATTAAAATCACCTGCTATAATGAGACGTGTGTTTTCATCAGTCAAAAAGTCGTGAATTGATTTTAGAAAGGCAAGACGGCCATTAGGAGGTCTATAACCATCACCAATTATGCAAGGAGAACCACGCAGCATTGATCTACAACAAATAATTTCGTTATCGGGGCATTCGCGTATCATCACAAGCTCAATATCTTTTTTATGAACAATCGCTACGCCACCACCACGAGTTTCACGATCCTTGCGGATAATTTGATAAGAGGAGGTATCATTTTGCTGTCGCCTATATCCGAGCGCAACCAGGTTTCAGTCACAATGACAATATCGGGGTTACACAGAAAAAGAAGGTGTTCAAATTCAGCGGTTTCGTTCACTAGGCTGCGAGCATTCATATTTATTAACGGGAAATGTCGAGTTTGGTTTCTACAGTGTCATTCAGATTCACGTGCAGCTGCGTTTTTCTTGCTTGTTTTTATTCTACAAGACTGCGCATCGTTCCATGCATACAACTCGTTGTCGATAACAATCTTGTCATACACGAGTTGAACCTTTAGGCCCCGTTCTCTTTCTGCTTTCGCGCTTTCCCATAGATTTTTCCGCTTTCGTAGCGTGTTTATAGAATAATCATTCGAGACAGAAATGCAGGTCCCTTTTAACTTTCTGCAGTTCTTGAACACCAAAGCCTTTTCGTTGTAGTCGAAAACCCTCATGATAAGTGGGCGTACTTTTCCTTCCTGCTTTCTACCCAATCCATGTATTCTTTCCACTGTGGTTATGTGAACATTAAGTCGCTTTCGAAAAAGATCAGTTAACACTTTCTTTTCAATCTGTTCAGCAGTCTCATTTTCACTTTCCGGAATTCCAAACACTATAATAGTATGTCTACGGCTGCGGTCTTCTAGGTCAGCCATTTTCTCTTGTTGCGCTTCCATGGTTGTTTCAAAGTGGGTAAATCTTTCCTCATACTTCGTTACTATTTTCAATGTGCTCTCTACTTCAAGCCTTCTTTGATTCAGCTTGTCAAGTTGAGTAGAAAAGGAAGATTGGTCAGCCTAGTTCCTTTTATGTCTTTCTCATTTCTTTTTACCCGTCCCAAAGTTTCTGCACCATATCATCTACCTTAGGTCCGGGGTTTTGCTCTATATCGCCACTAAGCATAAGCAATATCGACAAGCATGCTATGGCAATATCAATACAAGCTTTGGGGCACGGCACAACAACAATAAACCTCTTGTCACTTTTAAAGCACTTTCCAAACTAACTAACCTGCAAATACAGGACACGGAATTCAGTTGGCTTTATCCTAACAAATTCGCCGTGCCCACGAAAAACCTCGGTGCCAACTGCCCTTAAGTAGCCAGCACACTCC